>NW_028276578.1:0-98109 GCF_052056855.1 Sturnus vulgaris
TCCTCTGCAAGGGGCCCATGCTGCCATCACCAGGAAATGCCAGCTATTCCTTGAGGGGCTTTTGGGCTGTTGGTGGCCTCTGTCCAGGCTGAAGCATCTCCAGGTGCCTGTTCAGCCCCTGGCCCAAGAGCTGGGAGCAACCCTTGAGCTGTGTCCGTGCCAGTGCTGGCCGGGTGCTCCAGCGCCCATCCGCAGGATGTGTGCTTGACACAGGCGGGACACTGCAGGCACAGCCCCTCCCCTGCAGAGCCCAAGGACAAGAGGTGCTGGTTGCCTTTTGGGATCTTCTGGCCTCCTCCTGCCCCGCGTTTCCAGCCAGCCGAGACACGCAGAAACACCAAGGAACATTACTGGCAGCGAGCAGGAGACACCAAGGCCTCTGTGCAGCTCTGGGCCACAAAAGCAGCCCCAGCTTCAGCAGCTGCCATCATTTTGGCCTGGCAATATTCACCTGCAGGAAATGTCCTATTTACTCGAGAGTCAGATTTTAGGATCCCTCTCAACCCCACTATATCCTCAATATATCCTGTGATCTGGAAGTAAAGACAAAAATTCTCAGCTGAATTTTTAAAAAAGAGGTTTTACCATTGCAGAGCTTTTTTGAGTTGCAAAGCAAGGGGGAGCATCTCACCTGCAGGTGTTGGAGAAGCAGCCTGAGTAGAACCGTGCTCGGCCCCGGCCGAGCGGCTTCTCCCACCCGCGGGTGCTCCAGTCAGCCTCGTTCCACAGGGAGTGGCAGGCAGGAGCCCCACGGGTGTGCGGACACGGGGAAGGGGGAGCCAGGTGCTGCTGTCCGCTGAGGGCTGCGGGGGCTTTGCACACCCGCGGGCAGTGCAGGCTGCACCCGCGGCATGGGGGCACCAAGAGCAGCAGGATTTGAGGCTCCCAGGGTTGGCACAGCGTTCCCCGTTCCACCGAGCAGTTCCAGCCGCTATCCAGCATCTGCACCAGGAGATTCTGCTGCCGTTCTCCCAGGCACGGTTAAGGGCAGAGCCCCGCCTCCTTGAGGCCACAGCGGGATCACGCCCGGAGTCCCACGCCCGCTGCGGCCGGAGCAGGAGCAGCAGCAGCAGCGCCGAGCTTGGCTCCAATGCCCATGCCAGGGTGGTTCCTGCTGCCCACGGCGATCCCAGTCCTGATCAACACCCCCACCTGTCCTCTGTCTTTGGCTCACCCACCCCGACCACCCCATCTGCCCCTCTATTCCTAGCCTATATGCAGCCATATTTAGAAGGTCGGGGGAGTGTCACCCAGCCAGCCATCTTGGTAGTGGGATGGCGCAATTTCCGCCCCTCCTCGGCACCATCTTTGTTAATGGCAGAAGCTACTTCCGGTCTAGCTGCCATCTTTGTTGTGGTAGACTTAAGGCCCCGCCACAAGGGAGTCTTTCTATGTCACCTGCCTGAATCCTGCCCCGACGCCGATCCCGTGCTCTCAGCGCAATTTTCCTCCGCCTTGTCCAGCGTGAGGATGGGGACGGCGGGGTCAGCAGTGCTGGAAATGGCTCTGACCACTACCCAAGTGGCAGCAGGCAGTGGGGTGGACGCTTGTCTCTGCCGGGGCCCTGCAGAGGCCTCCATCTTGATTGTGACTGTGCTCCCAAGATGGCAGCTCAGCTACCACATGCCTGACCTTCCAATCATGGCGGCAAAAAGGGTGGGAAATCAAGGACCCTGGTGGGTCTAGTGGGTTGCCTGCGCACAATGCCGACACTAATCCCCCCGGTGCGATTTTCCACAGTCTATCCAAGCATGCGGACACGGGACGTGGGCTCAGCGGTGCCGTCGCTCTGCGGGAGCCGGGCCGGGGCCAACAGGCAGCAGCAGCGATGGGGTCGCCTCTCTCTGCCCGGGCCCTACAGCGGCCACCTTCTTGAGTGAGGCGGCAGTCCCACATGGCAGAGTCCCAGTTCGTGGTCGCTTCCGCCATCTTGAGAGCAGCACGAGTGCAGTACCGCTCTCTGCCCACAAGGCGGAGCTTTGGAGACAGGCAAGGGATGGAATACAGGAGAGTCCCAATCCTTCAAAAAATCCTCCTGAATGAATGCCCCAAAAAACCCGAACCAAAACTGAAAAACCTCCTGCCTCTATATTAGTGCAATGGGTGTGCCAATGAGTGTGTAAGAAGTGTGCAATGACTGTGCAAATGAGTGTGCAAGGAGGCCAAGGCGCTGGCTCAGAGGCTGGCTGTAGTGCCAGGCTCTTTCTGCAAAGCGGTGCTTTGGGGATAGGCAAGGGATGGCAAAAAGGAGAATCCCAATCCTTGAAAAAATCCTCTTAAATGAATGTCCCAAAAAACCCTGACCAAAACTAAACAAAAAGCTGCCTCTAACCAAATGAAAATTAAAAAAACCCTTTTGATATTAAAAAAATAAATATTTTTAAAATATTTCTATTCATATTCATAATCTATATATATTTTGTATATTCAATTTCTATTATAGTATAGCACGTATAAAATATTATTATTTATTACATACATATCTCCATATTACTACTGTTTATTTCTATTTTACATATATCTGTAATTTTATATATTATATATTATCATGTTTGTATTTTTTAATATTATTTAAAAGCCCTGCCTCTAACCAAATAGAAACAAAAACCCCCTTTATTTTAAAATATATTTAAATACATTTTTCTATTTATAGTTTTGATATTTATATCTGAAATGTATATTTACATATCTATACTATGTATATTATAGGTTATTATAATAATTACAATAGCATTTATATTAAATACTACATATATACCTGTATTTTTCTATTTTATATACAATTATACTTACATAAATTTAGATATGCATATATATTTATAATTTTATATGTCTGAATATATTTACTGTAAATTTCGATATTTATTTTTTAGTCTCATTTATAAAAAACCCTGTCTGAACCAAATAAAAAACAATAAAACATTTATTTTAAACTATACTATTTTCATATTTATAATTTTTATAGATATTCTTTTATTTACATTATTTATATTATATACTATATATTTAATATAGATTTGTTATATCTGTTTATATTTTATATTTATACAACTATAGCTATATTTTTATTTTTATATTCCTTATATGTTTTCCCTGAACATAGAATTATTTTCTCCTAATAATGCAAGAAATCTCTCAGAAACAACCTGTCACCACTGAGAAACCTATCTGCAGTTTGAATTCCAAACGCCTCTACCAAATCAATCTCAGGAAGCTGGGAGTGGGAGTTTTGTTTCACAAGAGAAAAGGCCCACAGTTTCGAACCAGCAGCCAGTGGCCAGGAGGAGTCAACTGCTTGCTAAAATTCCAAATGGATCACGGTGTCTCCCAGACCCAAGCTGCATCCACCTGTAACCCTGGCTGCTATTGGAGTGCCAAACGCCTCTTCCAGACTGATCTCAGAAACCAGGAAGGGTGAGTTTTGTTTCATAGGGAAAAGGGCCACTATTTACAACAGTCTGCCTCTCTCGCAGTGTGAATTGAAAACGAAAGCTTTTCGCCTACGCCCTTTATAAAGAACTGCTCCCAGGATGAGAAAGTCTTTCTGGCCAGAGCTTGCCCCTGACGCGAGGAAGCTGCTATTAGCACGGCATTGCAGGGGCACTTCTCGCTCCTTGACTATGTGCTCAGCACTCTCTGAATTCGCTGCTAGCTCCACGGTCCTTCTCAGCTGCAAGTAGCAGTGCTCACAGTACATAGAGCTTCGCAAGGACCGAAGACCTGGAGGGACATACTGCACTCGAAAATGAACCAGGATTTCCTGTAGAAATATTGGTAGACGTGTTCTACACTGCCCCTTCTCGTCAGCCATCTTGTGCTCCTGCTGCTGCTTCTGCTGTGAGGAATCACTCCTTGAAAGACGAGCGAGAGCGTCTTTCTGGGTGCATTGCACTGAGTGAGAGCTCGCTAGGGACTTTTGGATGTAAAACTTTTTCCACCTCCAAAAATACATGGAGAAGTCTTAAAAGTTTTGGTTTTATTAAGAATACTTAGGTCCAAGTATTGCTGGTATTGCTGTCCTAAACACTGGTTTAGAACACAGGTTTCAGTCTGAAATTGACTGCTTGTTTCTGTCTTTTTGCCTAGTAGCAATCTAATTCTAAGGTAATTAGATGTAGGAAAAACATAAACTACATCTCAGGTTAGGTGGGATAATTGGCTCGGAAGGAAATGGAATTCAGAATTTGGAAAGAATCTAAAATAAGCTGATGTCACAATCCGAGATTCCCTTGGGTTCCAAATCCTTTCATTTGTGTTTTTGTGGGCTATTTTGAAGGCGGTGTACCATTGAAGCCATGATTTAGCTGCGGTGAGACCTGCTCTGCTGTAAAAGCATTATTTTCTCAGTGAGCATGGACAACAGTTAGAGTGTCATCTTTTAAGATTCCCTGCACTCCACTTATGGTGGCAAAAGCAGTGCCTTGACTGTAATCATAAAAGTGATTACAGTTTCATTGCTTTGACATCATGTAGGATGCTTCCTCCATCTGCTGTGGTCAGCATTAAGTAACAGATTTCTCAGTTTCTAGGAAGAGTCTAGCAAACAATCACCTTGCTCCTTCTCTTGCATTTATTCATCACTGCTATGCTGCTACACAGACAGATAGTCTGTTTATGATTCAACAATTCAATGGGACATCAAGTAAATAGCAAAGCAAAACTTAACTACGGAAAGCACTATAAGGGCCAGAGATTAGCTTGGATCAATGTGAGGTTTCTGGGGACCTCCGGGTGCCTCTTGTGCACCCACACTGTCGGGCTACTTCTTCTTTTATGTAAAAAGCAAAGCGGCTAATAGTAGCTGTAAAGTTATTTATTGCAGAAGCACATCAGTCTCAAATGCAGAGTCAAAGCTAACAAAGTCCATTCCAGGTTCTAGCTCCAAGTCCCAAACAGAAGCAGAAGCTTCCCGTGGTCCCAGCAGGGCCGGAGGAGCCGGGCAGCTCCTATCTTCTTCTCGGGTGTTGATTTCAGCGGCGAAAACATAAGCAGAGCAAAAGCTGTGGCATAAAAGCAATGGCTAAAAGCAATGGCAAAGCTGCAGTGGCAAAATGCAATGGCAAAATGCACATGGCATAAAGCCATGGCATAGAGCCCCACCTCTCCCTGATGCATGTTCTTTTATAGAAAGTTTCCAACTAGCTAAGACACAAACTCGGACCACTACTTCTTAATCTATTAGAATTCTGGTTTCTTAGCACGCCAGGCTACGTATAGACTACGTTCATGGCCTATCTTGTTCTAATTGAAAAATGTAAGCAATATTCTTAACTCTAACTCTATTATGTCTAAAGCTAAGTTCTTGGAGCCTCTAAGAAAACACTAGCATGTTTTTCAACCTTCACTAGAACATGTACTACTTCTCAGGCATCTAAGACCTTTTACTCCCTAAAAGCACTTAAAACTTATTCCATTTACTTACTTATTTTCTCTCTCTTCTGTTACAACCTAAGTCTTCATCTCTGCCTTATAAATGAAAGGCCTAATACACTTTAATCCATCTAAAGATTTCAATTCAATTCCTGCACTCTGATTTGTCTCTGAAGAAATCAGAGAGACTCCTGACTTACTGACTCCAACAGATCAAAACAGGTATTCTCCTAGCATTGTTTACAAACGAGTCAGCATGTGAAACAGAAGGCACAATGTAGTTTGGGCCTTGTTTTGGGCATGCCCGGAAGAAGGAAATTCTGATTTCACATATGGGAAAAGAAATGTTGACAGTTGAATGAGATTGTTCATACCCCAGAAAAGGTTGCTTTGAAAGGTTGTGGAAGTCCTGTTAGGAAACATGGCTTTACAAGTCCTTTCCACCAGGAGACAACAGCTGCAGAACATCTGGGTGTGCCAGTGTTGAGAGCACCAGCAAAGATCAAAGTGGAGAAGTTGGTGAACAATGGCAGTGGCCTGGGGGAGAGCAAGTGGGGTGCTGGCTGTGGGACCAGGGGAGTCCTGACTGATTTAGGAGGCGTGTGATGGTCTGTGCCAGCAAGCGGAGTAGTGCTGTGGCCTTGGCACACTGCGAACACTGGAATTCAGTGGGGTCACTGGGCAGGCTGAGTGTCTGAGCTGCTGGAGGGCCCCAGGTTGCCCACATGTAAACATCCAGTCTCACTCTTGCCAGCCACAGAAAGGAGCAGGATGTGGCTGCTGGCGATGCCTGTCATGTATATGTAGTGTATATGCGTGCTATCCCAGCCTGCTGGGAACACTTCTTCTTTGGGACTGCTTGGGCTGAGGGAGAGAAAGCAGTGGTAGTTTCTGAGGTTTTGAGTTTGCTCGAGTTTCTCAGGCTGTTTCTGGAGCCACCCAGAGTTCTCTTCCTTGACGCATTTCAAGTCCTGCTAATTTTCAAAATTCAAACAGACACAGCCCTAAGCTAGTTGATCTGACTTCAGAGCTACTCTTACACTGAGCTGTTGGATGATCTGATCTCCTGAGATGTCTTCCATCTCAGTTTATGACCTGGTTCTTGTGAAAAGTAGGATCCAGTAGCCTGGAGAAGAGAGGTTTCTGGAGAGACAGTATTGTGGCCTTTGAATACGTAAAGAGGGTATAAGACAAATGGAGAAAGACTTTTTAGGAAGGTTTGCAGAGACAGGACAAGGGGCCATGCTTTCAAACTGAGACTAGGTTTAGACTGGCTAAAAGGAAAAACTTTTCTACAATGAAGCTGGTGAGACACTCAAACGGGTGTTCCAGAGAAGTTGTGGATGCCCCATCATTGAGAGTGCTCCTTATCAGTTTGGCTAGTCTTGAGCAATTTGATCTACTGTAAGATCTACCTGGCAAGGAAGTTGGACTAGATGATCTTTAATCACAGACTGTTGTATGATTCCGTGAAAGACAGAATGCAATAAAGTTCATAATTCAGATTTTGGCGCAGACATATTTATTATTTCTCACTTTATGCATCATTGCAATGACAACTTGTTAGCTTCTGAAATGATTAGCTGAGATTGATTTCCTTCCTTAGTTTCATTTTTCCTGTTATTCCTTCACTCTTGGACTTTTTTTTTCACTAGATTTCCTCTTTCAGTAAACTGCCCTTAAGTATCACTTTGCTCCCCACCTGGCTTTATTTTTTTTCAATGACACCTTTTCACTGGTTCGTTTTGGGCCTTTGCTGCTTGAAGTCCAGCAGCCTCCTTGTCTGAGCATTATGGAGCTTTCTTTACAGCTTCATCACTATGCAAAAAGCCATAAATTACTGTGTTCCATCTCACATACCATCAAGTATCACACTAATATTCCCTCTGCTGAATAGCTGGTTGGCTTACATAGACCAGCCAAAAACCAGGAAATCCAGATGGCAGCAAGAATCTTGTAGACTACTCCCGCTGTTCATTTAAATTCTGGAGAAGTCACGTGAGGTATCACATTCTCTTGAAAGAAGTGTCTACCATCTCGGACATTCTAGAATGGGCTATTAATATTGTCATGAGTTTCTGGCTAGACCTTTTAGTATGCAAATTCAAATGATCTGAAATGATAGAACTTCAAGAATTTTTTTTTTTCCCAGAATCGAAGTATGATGGAGTTCCATAGGGAGAATCTTAATCTTAGTTATTCTATTCCATCTCACATCATGGCTGGGGGCAGGGAGAAGGGAGTATCTTTGGGGGACAATGGGTTCCGGTGTAGTCAGTAAGCTGGGCAGAGGAGCCATCAGGTATTGTCTGTTGTTGGGGGGGGGGAATTCATGTGAACTCTTCCTTTCTTGTACCCTGCCACTAGTATTGTTGCTAAAATTGTTTGTTTTCTCATCCAAGTGACAGAATCAGCACACTTAATGAGGGATGAAGAGGGAGCAGTGACCTCAGAACAGGAGGAAGAAGAAGCAGAGCCTGCTGTCCTCCAGAAGAAAAAACCACTACCAGCCAACTTTGCATCATCTGTGAACTTCCTGGGCGTGTACTCTATCCCCTTGTCCAGATCACTGAGCAAGATATTAAACAGGACTGGGCCCAAGACTGAGCCTTGGGGACCAGCTGGATGAACTCTATTTCCCACCACTCTGTGGGCCTGGCCATCACCCAGTTTGTCACCCAGCAAAGAGCCCACCCATGCAAACCATAAGCAGACAGTTTCTTCAGGAGAATGATGTGAGACTCATTGCAAAAAGGATCAGGGAGATGCCTAGGAAGAGTCTCAGGTGAATCCAGGAGACTATAGTGGAGGACTATTCAGTTTTCCAATCAATTTGCTTAAAAAACTCTACAAAACCGTAATAAAAAAACAAACAAACAAACAAACAAAAAAAGCAGACCAAACAAACACACAAAACCCCCCAACCAATAATCACCAAAGAGACAAAAAAAGCCCCAAAAAAAGCCCACCAAAAAACCCACCCAAAACTGAAAAAAAAACCCCAAACCCAACACAAAAAATCAGGGTGAATGTTTTTAGTAACTTTAAAAATAACAAAACAAAACAAAACAAAAAAACCCCAGAAAGTCACATTTCTAAAGGTGCTGTCCCAGCCTCTTCTCTCAGCAGGGACGACATCCTGAAGTGGAGCCAGTTGGAAGAGAGCGGGACGGGGCAGCACCTGGGCCATTGTCACAGGACGGCCCTGTGGCTGCCCCATTGCCAAAACCTGGACACATAAATCAAACACAGGTATGCACATGTGCTTAGACACAGCAAAAATATATTTGTCTGAAAAGAATACAGGTCCATTTCTATCACTGGAAAGAGCATAATGCCTCGTCTCAGCTTTCTTTTCAGTCATTACAAATGTTTCGAAAATAAAGGAGTGCAGAAAATGGAAATATCCAAGATCAACATGAGGACCAGTAACAAAGATTCCATTTTTGAAACTGCATTGGGAATCCTCTGCAGAAATTGACTCAGAGCTCTAAGATTTACAAAAAAGACCAAGAGGATTGGAGTCAATACAACACAGTGTCTGCAGACTTCCGCTGGTTGCCTTGATTTCTCAAATATGATGGAGGAAGCACCTTAGCAACTTAGAACAGCTTAGAACAGCTGCCAGTTCTCTCAGGGCCCTGACATGCCTCTGGGTGGGTCCCATGGTCTTGCATGCTCAGGTTCCTCAAGTGGTCTGAAAGCTGACCTGCTACTATGGGTTAGAATCAAGTCCACCAGTCCAATAACCTGAGAGATGTGGAAATAGTGACTGGCAGAGTAAATTGAGACCAACACTTGTTGAGTACCTCAACCTTCTCTTTGTCTGTTGTCACTAGTGCTGTCTGGCTTATGGGGGTGGGGGGGAATAGGGAAGGTGTGATAGGTTTCTTTTCATCTTCCTTTTCCCACTGAAATACCCGTAGGTGCCTTTATTATTCTTAGTTTTGGCATGCTTTTCCAAATTCAGCTTCAACTCAGCCTTAGCTATACTGATCCCATCGTCACACACTCGTGTTAACACTCTATTTTTCCCATGATTTGTCTCGGTGTGTATTGTCTGCATATTACCTACTTGCATCACATCTATTAATTTTCAATAACCTTCTGGCTTTAAATTGTTTTCAAAAAAAACCTTTTTGAACCTTTTCACCTCAGAAATTCACCTGGGAAGCCCCAAATCCCCAAAATTCACCCCGAAGTCCCCCCTGGGATGCTCAGCACTCACCTGGCAACTCCCAAAATTCCACAAACTCACCCCAAAATTCACGGGGGACCCCCAAATCCCAGGGCTTCACCCCAAAATCCCACCTGCAACCCCCAAAATCCCTCAAATCACCCCCAAGACCCAGTCCCCCCAACACCTCCCAAATTCACTCCAAAATGTCTCCAATCCCCCTCAAAACCCTCCCAGATACCCCCAAATCCACCAAATTCACTCCCAGACTCATCTGGGACTCCCAAAAATCACCAAAATTCCCTGGAAAATCCACCTGCATCCCCCCAAATTCATCCCAAAATTCTCCCACGACTTCCAAATGCTCACCTGGATACCCCAAAATCGACAGAATTCACCCCAAAATCCGTCTGGCATCCCCAAAACTCACCTGAGAACCCTAAAATTCACATGTATACCCTAAACTTCACCAAATTCACCCCCAAATTCCCCTGAGATCCCTAGAATTCCAGAAATTCCCCCTAAAATTCAACTGGGACTCCCCACATTCCACAAATTCACCCCAAACCTCGATACCCGGGATACCCAAAATTCCACAAATTCTCCCCCAAAATCAACCTAGGACCCCTCAAAACTCACCTGGATCTCCCCAAATCCCCGCCCCCCCCCCCCCCCCCAATTCACCTGGGCACCCCCAAATCCCCAGAATTCAACCCCAAATTCACCTGGGACCCCAAAAACCTCCAAATTCGGTCCAAAATGATTGGCAACTTTACACACTCCGTTTTCCCACAAAAGGATCTAGAGCCCTGTGCGCTTCGTATACAAACTAAATGCAAAAAAACTTTCTATTCATTCTCAGCAAAAAGACGTCCTATTCCTCCTTCTTTTGGACAAAACTGCCTTCACTTTCAAACTTATTCTCTTGCTCACTTACCTGCATAATGCTTAGTCCCTGTTCTGCATGCTCATTTTCTTCACTTTTACAAGGAATCCTCTCCTCATCTTCTTCTTCCTCTGCTTCTTCCATTTCCTGTGCCAAGATCACCTGTTTCTCTGTTAGATTTCTTTCTCTAGCTGATTTTTTGACAACTGTCCCTATCTTCTGGCACCGCTCGAGAGAGAGAGGCGATTGTCCCGCTCTGCTCTGGGCTGGGACTGCGCTCTCTTCAAGCCCTGGGGGCAATTTTGGATGCCACAGCGTCAGAAAGACCTCAGGCTATTGGAGAAATGTCCAAAGGAGGGACACAGGGATAGCGAAGAGGCTGGAGGGAAAGCCATACAAAGAGTGGCTCAGGGCATTTGGTTCAGCTGCAGAGAGGACACTGAGCTCACACCTCACTTGGGACCTCTCAGCTCCTCCCAAGGGCAGCACAGGGACAGCTTTGCTCTCTGCTCTCTGCGACCAGGGACAGGAGCCAAGGGAATGCCAGGAGCTGTGTCAGGGGACGATTAGGCTGGCTATCAGGGAAAGGTTTTTTTCCTCAGAGGCTGGTCGGGCACTGAATAGGTTCTCCAGGCAATGGGCACAGCCCCAAGGCTGCCAGAGGTCCAGGAGCGTTTGGCCAATGCTCTCAGGGATGCAGAGGGTGGGACTGTTGGAGTGTCTGTGCAGGGCCAGGAGTTGGACTTTGACGATCCCTAGGGGTCCCTTCCGACTCAGGAAACTCTTCCCATTTTCCCCTCTTTCCTCTCCTTGCACAATGCTCTCAGCTTACTGTTCCACCGCATGTTCCACTTCTGAAACCTCCGCTACTTCTTTCCAGTTCAAGCACAGTTCTACTGGTTACAATCCAAAGATAGACAGATTGGAAAACAACCAAAAAGAAACACCTGTTTGGAATGTCGTGCTCTTATCTGCATCTCGAACTATGAAGTCGATTGTGCCTTGCAAGTTCTAAAAGCAAAACAACAACAAAAAACACCCGTTTTAACATAGGGATTTGCTTTCTTCTAAGAAATCCATATCCCTTCTCAAAATGGATCTATTTCAGGAAGAGATCATCTTGAATAGATCACTTACTATCTAAAGAACCTGGAAGGCTCAAATCCGTAATGATAAGCCTGTTACCTTGTCGTTTTCTGTTCCAAAGGCAAATGAATTTGCTCAAGTGCCGTTTGTAACAAGGACAGAGCTCAAAGTGTGGCTCTGAGAAATGTTTTGGTTTCCCTCTCCTATCTCTATCAAAAGCACTTTCTTCAATGGCTGAAACAATACTTGATACAGTCTGAATTTTAAAGGTCATGAAAATTTTCTCCAAAGTGAAAAATTAATATAGCAGTCAGGTTTGAAACCAACGGGAATTTTTGTTTTACCTGTTTGAAGATTCCCTTCACACTAAAATGCTGGCTGATGGATACCTAGAAGAAATCAATTCCCACAAAATGCTTCTGGGTAAGCCATTACATCATCCATTACAATTTGCTTCAGTGTCCCGTTCCTGTCCAATTGAAGGTCCCTGTTTAAGAGACTCAAGTACGGAGAGAAATAAAATTTAAAATGACTACAGTGCCTTTAAATCTAAATCGAACTTCCTTATCAATCTCATAAAACCTTTAGGCTAAATGTTGCCATTGATCTGTTTCTACTGAACACAATCACGTCCTGGCTTGTTAGAGATTAGTTCATTACAAAGAAAGAAACGCACAGAAGTTAAAATATTTCCAAAGAAGCATTTGACATCCTTCCTTTTGGATGGGGAACCATTCCAACACTGCTTACATAAGAGGTCAAATGACTGTCTTCCATGTTAGTTCTGCACTGTGCTCAGCGGAGCCTTTCTGGTTTATTTGCCTTTGACTTGGACATAAAGCTGAGTCTTGATTCAAGAAAAAATCAATATTCACACTTGGTTTCATTTACACGGACATTGGCTTGGTCTCCTAAACAAAGAAAATGATGGGGAATTTTTGTAGGAGTTCAGATAGGTAACATTCTCTTTCCACAACCTGGCATTGTATTTTCACTTGGTCTCTTACCTCCGGCTATGTTTTAACGGCTCAAATTATTAGGAAGAGTATCAAACCTCCAGCTCTAACCACAGTCCCACTGCGAGGTGTGTGAAGGTATGTGCATCTGCCCCTCAGGTCCATACTGCTCTTCTAATGTGCCTCTGATCGAGCAGGTAGGAAAGACCTCCTGGGTGTGTGAACAGTGCTGCTTCCTCTATGGCTTCAGAGCTGCTGCTAAGATCTTCAGGAAGGAGAGCAGTATTGTACCCATTTTTAGATGGTTTTTAAAGTTGCCAGTGCTTGGCTGTCTTAAACATCTGAGTTCCTAGAACTTTGAATGAGATCAAATCTATGAGTGAAGTGATGATGGTGCAGACCAACTTCTGATTCCAGTGATCCAAGAATCTGCACTACTACTTTTACCTTCTGAATAAGGCATGGATGTGATGGTATGCACAGTAATACTGATGTGCTATGGTTTTTGAATGCTGGCAGTCTTTCTTTGTCCCATTCCTAAAGCGTGGGCATTATTTGCCTTAACCTTGTTCAGTAGGGACATTATTCTATATTCTTACATGAAGTGAAAAGCACTCTTTTTCCATACCTTCACACAACAGCATTAAAACAAGGCCTAAGTAGTACAACCAATATTCAAAGATGCAAAGCAAAGATGCTCTACCTTTTAAGTTTACCATACAAAATTCATACCTTGTTCTAATTTGATCTCAAGAAGAAAGGGTGTTCTCCAAATACTCCTTCAGCTCTTCCTCACAGCTCACCGTTTTCCTTTTTTCTAAGATTGTGTCCAGATCACTTTCATCATCTAAGGCCACATAAAAAAGCTAGTAAAAATGGTTTCGTAGATACTAAAATCTCCCCAACTATTTAGGATTCAAGGAAGTTAATTGTGCACATATCTTCTACACCCAGAAGAGAAAGCTACCTCAGCAAAACTCATCGCCTATGAAAATCTTCCTAGATAATGAACACCTCTGACACTGCCACCCCAAGTTGGTGTTCTGAAACAATGAGAACCTCACATCCAATCAAACTCTAGACCTGCACAAGATCTCGTCATAGCAACTTGCAGCCACTTTCTACAGAAAGCAGCAGTGATCTCTATCACTGTTGCCATACCAACAATAAGACAGGACTGTCCATTCAGCATGAATCAAGCAGTTAGCAAAAATGCACCTGACAGAATGAAACTGAAGAGTAGAAATTCCCATCTAAAAGTCAAAGATTACATTTTTAATTTTATAGCAGGTATTTTGAATTTCAGAGGGCTCTTTGCATTAAGAAGTCCTGTCTTTATAGCACACCCTTGTTTTTATGTTTCTACCTGGATTATGGCCATTTAGCCGTCTCCTTCAAATCACTCCAAAGAAAAACATTCAAGTGGACAAGTTCTTTCTAAACTGCTGGAAGGTGAAATGAATGAGTAAGAGGATATGTAACATGATAAAAGGCTGCCTGGAATTTTACGACTGGTATCCAACATGGTGCCTTCTATCTGGAGAGTAAAAAAAAATCAGTCTCCAAGTAAACTGGTAAGAATGCGGATTCTCAAAACTTCTGTTTATTCTGGCACCATAAAGCACCAAATCACATTCTATCATTTATCCCTTTAGAAACAACTGCCCGACTTTTTTTATGTATAGAAAAGATTGGAAGACATTTGGGAGATCATGTCCAGCTATTCCTAAAGTCTGATCTTAAGCAGACTGGGCCATACGTCATTCATCGCTATCCTATGTATTTCAGATAGAAATGATCATAAAAATACAATCTATTTCTATTACAAATAATAAACACAAGAATTATGAACACTTCCACATGAAACTCTTCCACACCAAACTGTTTCTCTGGAGTGTTTTGTCACACTATGGACCTCTTTCTAAGGTGACATCAATAGCCTACCACGCAGAAGGCATTGCAGGTGGGAGCACAGGAAGAACAGACTAATCCCAAGGAGTGATGAAGATATATGTCATCAAATAAAAGAAACGTACATCCACGTGCTCCACTTCTTCTTCAAACCTACATTTTCGTTTCTCAGTCATCTGAAGCATGTTGGAGTGCACAACTTCAGCATCTTCTGCTGTGCAAATGTTCATATCTAACAGGGTCATCTGAAGGAAAAGAAGAACAAATTATTGACATGCACAGAAGAAATACTGTGTGGCTTTCAGAGAGCCTGGCTAAACGTAGTGTTTCTTTTCTTGTGATGGACAGAGATAGATTCAGCCTCCTACATGCCATATTAGATTAGTAAACAATACCATCTGGTTGGACACAAAGGGAGAAATTGAGGCAGAGGTGGAATTTCTTTCCCAAGAGAAGACAGATTTAGCACAAGGGCTGAGGCGCCTTGCATCGTCCACATTCATGTAGGACAGCACTCCCTTCATTACTGGCATTTGTTACGGCTTTTCCACATTTCAAGTACAAACACCAACTACTACCAACCAAAGGGATGGCTTACTTTTTGAAGAGAGTAAGGCGGAGGTTAAAAAGGAATTCCACTTGTTATCTCAATGTCTGGTGCATCCTCAGACGCATTTTACTCTAATGACACATTGGACCACGGCTATCACAGCCAAAAGCTGTGGCACTCAACTTGCACATCTGCCCTTTCTCCTGACATTTGCCCTCGACCAGCTCATACTGGATGCTCATTTTCTCCACGCACTCCACATTAGGGCTGTCTGAATGATACGGAACAGACCACAGTCAAAATTCCCATCTTTCACAGTGCAGTGTGACATGGAAACATGACAGAGGCCATGTGCTGAATCTCAGCACACGGAACAGATGCCAGCAGTGCCTACAGACACCAGACACTACCAGCCAAAGAAATCAAGACATTTTCATACACAGCTGTTTATCATTATGCTTCAAAGTAGCAAGGTACTTACAATCGCTACCAACTTCTTTGCTATCATACAGGCTACAAACATCCCAACAGGATGTGCTCTGGAGCAAGAGAAGGCAGACACAGAGCGGGAAGGCATGCTGCAAGGACACAGAGAAAGGAAGTATCTCCAATACTTCCCTTCTTCTTCTCCAAGAGTTAAAAAGGAGTATTTTTGTATGATTGAGAAGGGATCCATGTCAAAATTAACTTTTGATTTCCCCCAGATTCATTCTAACCGAGCCAGTTCCTGCTAGATCTCCCCATGTACTGGCCAAAGGAAAGCCATGCCACAGGCAGCTTCTTTGGCTCTTACTGCCACCTCCAAGCAACTGAGAAGGTATGTGGCAACACACGGAACAAAGAATAGAGCAAACATGCACTCTCAAAGCAACTGTCTGCCTCATCGTTGCCCGGGAGAAAAGAAAATATTGCTTGAATTCCAGACTGTTCTTAGGATTTCCCGACCTACCTAGACTTTTGTTTCAATTCTCCAGAGTTCTGCACCATTCGTTTCCATCAGATTTGGCATGTGTTGGAGGCAACAAGGTGCTATCAAAGTAGGAAACAAGAGTCAGGTATCCTAAAATACAAACCAGTCAGTACTTCAAATATAAAATTATGAATCTGAATATCCATACTACTGGGCTTTCTTTTATTTACAGCCATCTTGGCAATGAAAATAAACCTGAGATTGTTGTTGTTCAAGGCCAACTGTTTACTGCCCGATAAGGAACTAACTGTCATCTACCTCGTTCCTACATCCACCGTAAAAAACCTCCCTGTAATGATCGTAATGCATTGCACCCACACCAATGTGTCTTGTGTTCAGGATGGATATTCAAACGTAGCAACGTTAGATTTCTATCCAGACTCCTCTCTTAAATTATTCCGCAAATAAAATCCCACGCCATGGAGAAAAAATGCCTTGACAAAAGCACCAACTTCTAGCTCTCCACCCATCTTTGCCCATTTCTACTATGTTTCAAGATTTGTTTCTGCATTCCTCCATTTTTAGAGCCTGATCACCACCTATTAAGTGTAGCTGGGGCACTGAAAATCAAGAATGCATTTTTTCCATTCAAAAGGGCTGTACAGAAATAGATGTAGACCCTGCCTTACTGCTGCATTTAGCAATCACACATTGACAGGAAGCAAAGTGCATTTTGTAGCCAAGTCCTTCATTAACTCCAGCAACAATTGTTTTCCTTCATGCTATACCCTCTTTTGCCATACCCGATATATTGCAAAACCTTCAGTCTCTCTTCACTAAGTACCATCTGCTCCTTTATCAACTTTTCCATTTCCATATTCACAGTTGGGGGATTCTGTATTTCTTCACTTGCCATAAATTCTCTGCAGGATGGAAAGTAGATATGTAGAATGGAATCACATGATATATGTGATATCATACGTGGATTATGTAGAAAGAAAAAATGATCAAGTATTACTTTGATAGAAACCAAAAGTGAACGCTAGCCACTTTGTGTTGCTCATTGTCCAAAAGAAGACTGACAAATTTCTGACCTGAAACTCTGAACTACACACTTCTTTTGCATGAGCTTCCAGTCCTTGACTCTCCCTTGCCATTTCAGTTGATGCCATTTTTCTTTCTCAAGCTCTGATTTCATTCGATTCAAGAGTAGCTTGGCAGTTGCCCTCTCATTATCCAGCAGTGCTCTCTTTATATTCTTTGTATTAAAAAATAAAACCAGAAGTAGAAGCAGCATACAACAGGCAAAAACAAACCAAAAATTGTCTCTTCTACAGAAAATGAGGGGAGAAAAGAACACAAATGATAACCAATACCCTGCCAAGTAGAAATTTCTTCTATATTTCCGTGATTGATAGGCAGAAAAAATGAATTTCATCTGGGGAAAGAAAGACATTCTAGGAATATTCAGACTGCTATCTTGCCCCAGGTAAAACAGTTACCATGGCCTTAGCGTTAATGAGCTTGTGAACATCAGCTGCCAAGAGGAAGGACATTTCCTCCAGTTTCACACAATACTTGGTCAGTACATCTGCTATCTGTGCAATCAAAGAATACAGAAAAGTAACAACAATGAAAAGCAGAACTCAAATATCAATTTCCCAAGTTAAAATCTACATGAACAAGACAATTTTTCCATTCAAGTGAATTCGATTTAATTAATTCATTAACTACATAAGTATCATTCTCACGTTCAAGAACAGAATTCAAAGAATCAACGTTGCTTCTTCTGAGACATTGAAGCCTGAGTAGATCCCAACTTCAAATCTAGTAGGACGCCATGAAAGCAATACCTGCTACATTTAGTACATGTAAACTACAAAGACATCTAGAACAGCTCTAAAAGATGAACAAACCCATGAACTTTGAAGGAGACGCTAGCAAGAAATGTGGAAATAGGCTTTATCTGCCCAGTGCTTTTCCCAAAAGCACGGGCACTCCTTGGCGTCAGTGAGAGTCTCTGTCTCATTATTCAGCAGCTGGCTTAGGGTAAAAAAGGATGCATGCAATCACTTCATTCCTGTTCATGACATAAACTTACTGCATCATCATGGAAGCCATTTACTTGGAAATATAGCCTAAAAAATAGGTGTCAGACTGGGTACATATCTAGATTGCTATGAGCAAAACCAATTTCTTTTTAACAGGAAAGCCATACAACATGCCTGCCATGGCAAATATTAGTCTACTAGCCCTGCACTTCAACGGGCAGTGAGCAGTTCATGACACCAAATTTACGTTTGGCAAGGAGACAGTCTATTTATTACAAGCCCCTAGTTCTAGAACCAAGAATTCAGGAGTTGCTCATTCCCAATGAAAATCGGTCCATTTCATACCTTTGGGGTTTTATGCTTCTGTTCTTTACCTGTCTTGAGTGTGGCTTTCTTGTGAAGTCACTGATGGGTCTTTTTCCAACACATTTCTGCTGATTACACGGTAATTGCATGGCATCAGCAGACATCTTGGAATGTCTCTTGAAAGTATGTATGCTTTTTACTCTTCCTACAGGACCTTGTCTTCTTCTTTCCTTCACCCAAAAGGTGGGCTAAGTGAGCCTTCAAAGAACCATCATCTCAACAATTAGAATTCTTTCAAACCTACTGAATGGAGAACAGCGACAAAAAAATTTTAAAAAGACTAGTACGTGAAAGACAGCAGAAGAGAAAGGTAAAATTATGAATCCTACATGCCACATGCATAACTCTCTTCATTCAAGGCTATTTTCAAAATGAGAAAAAAAATCATCTTTTCCTCAGAGAGGAAAAGTGGAGTAACTGGATTGTGTTGCCTTGCCTACAGTTACCAGAAAAGTCAACAGCAGAGTTGAAAACTCCTGAAGTTGGCTAACCACACCTCTAAATGTTTTACTACTGTGTTATGATTCTGTCTTCAGTTAATAGAACCCGATATACAACAAAGAGATGGGAGCACATGGAGATGCATTGGAGAGCCTACGCTGGAGGTAACACATTCGTTTTTTACTCAAACAAATCCAAATTAGAAACGTTGAAAATGACCTGGGGCCATTTCAACAGCCAGCAAACTAACACAACCAACCTTTGGCTTTTATTCAATCCTTTGTTTGTTTTACCTGGACCTTGAAGATCTGTCTGCAGCCTTCCTCTCTGCAAATATATCACACTCGTCCTATTGAGAACCCATGGCTCATCACAGCTGCTTCGCCACGCCTGCTTCCAGAAGAACTGGCAACTACAAGCTGGGAGCCAAGAGATACAACACTTCACTTGGAAAAGGGCCTTCCATGAATCCTAGAATCCCAGAATGGTTTGGACTGGAAGCGACCTTAGAGACAGATACTCTTCTTCCCACATCCTGACATGGGCAGGGACACTTTTCCACTAGTCCAGGTTGCTCCATGTCCGCTCCAGCCTGGCCCTGGACACTTCCTGCCATGGGGCTCCCACACAGCCTCTTTGAGCAACATGTGCCAGGCCTCAGCACACACACAAGGAAGAATTCCTTTCCAATATCCCAGCTACCCCAGCCCTCTTGCAGTTTGAAGCTATTCCCCCTTGTCTTGCGAGTCCAGACCCTTTTCCAAAGTCCCTCCCCAGCTATCTTGGAGCCCCAGCAGGCACTGCAAGGGGCTCGAAGGTCTCCCTGGAGCCTTCTGTTCTCCAGATTGGACACCCTTAGCTCTCCCAGACCGTCCTAGAGCAAAGGAGCTCCACCTTTCAAAGCACCTTAGCAGCCTCCTACCCGTGAAACTCGATGCCACCACTGGCCTTCCGGGCCCTACGGATATCGCTTCCGGTGCCGCTCGGGGTCACTCCCGGCTCTCTCCCTGCCCCCCATGGGGCCCTCTGGCGATGCCACTCGGACACCACTCCTGCCGCTGTCAGAACAACAGGGGGTGGGGGACCAGCCCAGCCTCATCCACAATCCACAGTGTCCTCGGTGGCTGCTGCGGGCTCATGGCAGCCCACACACCCGGAAGCAGAGCTCCAAACACAGAGGATCATAGCCCCACATTTGTGTTCGTCTCTGCACAAGGCAGGCCAAACTTGCTATGCCGTGACTTTTCAGTTCAGCACGAGAATGAGAATACACCTGCGCCATGGGGGAGGAAACCTCTAAAGACTCCCTCATACATGGTCGCTCAACTTAATGTCTAGGCACATGCCATTCCTGAGGCTACGCTAAAGCCTTTTTTACCTTGCGGGTAAGAAATGCCATTGTTCCGGTGTGCAGCTAAAGGCGCAGCACAGGCAGGCCAGGGCAAAAGCTGGGGCAGTGCCCTTCCTCACACCTTCGCTGTGCTGTACTCCATGCAGCTAGAGCAAAGGGAGAAGGACGCGAGGAAGAAGAAGGCATTCTTAAAGTAGCCCTCTGTCAGAAGCCCTGAAAGGGCGCATAACACACGGTGTCTTGCTGCCCTCCATTCTACATACTGGCAGCTCCCTCTGCCGACTTGCAAAAGTTGCTACCAGACAGAGGCGGCCAGATTGAAGAGGCAGTGCCTAGGTTCACCTTCTACTTATTGCACGTAAGCCACGTCCAGCTGCTCGCTGCACTCGGTATTTACCTTCTCCGCGGCACTTACCGTGGTGCTGTGTGCAACTCGGCGCCTAGAAGTGACTGCCAATGTTTCCACAGCGGGCTGCAAGGGAACCAAGGAGCAGCACAAGCAGCAGTGCTTCAGTTTGCTCCTTCCGACTGCTAAGGGCACTTGGGAAGGCAAGGGAAAGGCAGCCAACTTCCTCTCCTAGTAGCCTGCAATGTGGTGCACACAAGCACGGGACTTGTGCGGCTTTGTTCTCCACCCTCGCCCATGCCTGGCGCTGCTTTCACTTGCCGGCGGCCAGAAGCCGCTGCAGGGGCGTCCCACAGCCAGCAGTGTGCCGGCAGCCAAGCACTCGAGAACGCTGCTTCTGCCCAAGTCTGCCTAGGGCGTGCACCTTTGTTCTCAGAGCTCCGTGCAACAGTCTGCCTCTCTCGCACTTCGAATGGAAAACGAAAGCTTTTCGCCTACGCCCTTCACAGAGATCAGTTGCCAGGACGAGAATGTCTTGTGGCCGGAGCTCGCCCCCGCCGCGAGGAAGCTGCTATTAGCACCGCATTGCAGGGGCAATTCTCGCTCCTTGACTAGGTGCTCAGCGCTCTCCGAATTCGCTGCTAGCTCCACGGTCGTTCTCAGCTACAAGTAGCAACGCACACAGTACATAGAGCTTCGCAAGGACCGAAGACCTGGAGGGACATATCTCACAGGAAAACGTGCCAGGACAGACACGTGTTCTACATTGTCCCTTCTCGTAATCCACTTTGTGCTTCTGATGCTTCTGCTGTTAGGAATCGTTCCTTGAAAGCCGAGTGGGAAGGGAATTGGCAAATTCTCAATTCTCAATGCCCAGAATATCGTTTTTCCATGGGTTTTTTGGAAGCAAAGTAAAGGATTCCAATATCCCCATGCCTGGAAGGCTGTTATTCCATTGGAATTTGAGAGCAGAACTGGAGGATTCCAAACTCCCAATGCCCAGAGTGCTGCAATTCCATGGTTTTGCTGGGAAGTGAATAGTGCAACTGACAGATACCATATCCCCAACACCATGAATGCTGTTTTTCTGAGGTTGGTGTGAGAGTTTAAATGAGCATATGGATGTTTCGAAAATCCCCAAACCCGGAATGCAGCAATTCTTTGGGAATTTGGAAGGGGAAGTGGAGGATTCTAAATTCTCCACACGCAAAGTGTCATTACTTCATTATGGTTTGATTGGAATTTGAGAGAGGAACTGGAGCATTCGAAATCCCCAACACAATAAAATGGTTATTCCATGGGAATTTGGAAGGGGAACATCAGGATTCTACATTTCCAATGCCTGGAATGCTGTTATTCCCTAAACTTTTGTGAGGGAAACAGCCAGATTCCAAATACTCAGCTCCCAGAATGCTGTTATTCCATGATAATTTGGGTGGAGAACTGGATGAAACTCAATTCCCCATACCTGGGTATGTGTTATTCCATGGGAAGATGGGAGGTCGTACAGATGATTGGAAATTCCTGATAGCTGGAAGGCCGTTATTCTATGGGAATTTGGATGCGGAAATGGGCTATCCTAAATTCCTGACACTCAGAATGCTGCTATTCCATGGGAATTTGGTGAGATTTCGGGAAAGGTTATGGGGGGTTCCAAATTACGGAATAACAGAATGCCATGTTTCCCTGGGAATTTGGGAAGGGAAGAGGATGATTCTCAGTTCCTGAAATCTGGAATGTTGTTATTCCATGGGAATCTGGTGGGAATCTGGAGGCTGTACAGGGCATTCTAAATTGCTCTCACCTGGAATCCCATGATTCCAGGGGAATATTTTTGGGGAGCTGGAGGATTCTGACCCTTGGAATGCAGTTGTTCCATAGGAATTTGAGTGGGGAACGGGAATATTCCAAATTCCTGACATCTGGAAAGTTGCTCTTCTTTGGGAATGTGGTGGGATTTGGGGTTGGTTTATGGGGGGATGTAAATTCCCAACACCCAGAATCCAATTATTCCATGGGGAACTGGGAGGATAACTGGAGGAGTCAAGGCTCCCACCAGCCGGAACGCCATGATTCCATGGGTTATTTTGTGGAGAGCTGGCAGATAATACATTCCTGATATCTGGAATTCTGATATTCCTTGTGAATTTGGTGGGTATTTGGGAGAGTCTAGGGGAGATTCTAAACTGCCGACACCCAGAATGCCATGATTCGGAGGGAAATTCAAAGGGGAAGTGGAGGATGCTCAATTCCTAACACCTGGAATTCTGTTATTCCACGGGGATTATGGTGCGGAGCTGAAGGATTTCAAATACCTGACACCCGGAATTGTCTTATTCCCTACGGATTTGGGAAGGGGATTGGCAAATTTGCACTTCTCAATGCCCAGAACGTTGTTATTCCATGGGCTTTTTAGAAACGAACTAGAGGATTCCAATATCCCCATGCCTGGAAGGCTGTTATTCCATTGGAATTTGAGAGCAGAACTGGAGGATTCCAAACTCCCAATGCCCAGAGTGCTGCAATTCCATGGTTTTGCTGGGAAGTGGATAGTGCAACTGGCGGACACCATATTCCTAACACCATGAATGCTCTTTTTCTGAGGTTTTTCGTGGCAATTTATGTGGGCATATGGATGTTTCCATAATCCCCAAAGCCGGAATACAGCTTTTCTATGGGACTTTGGACGGGGAATTGGAAAGGATTCTAAATTCTTAACAAAAAAAATATCATTATTTCGTTACAGGTTGATTGGATTTTGGGAGTGGAACGGGATCATTCGAAATTCCCAACACACGAAAATGGTTATTCCATGGGAATTTGGAAGGGGAACATCAGGATTCTACGTTCCCAATGCCCATAATGCCCTTATTCCCTAAACAATTGCAAGGGAAAAAGGCAGTTTCCAAATACCCAGCTCCCAGAATGCTGTTATTCCATGGGAATTTGGGTGCGGAACTAGATGAATCTCAATTCCCCATACCTGAGTATGCGTTATTCCATGGGAATATGGGAGGCTGTATGGATGATTGGAAATTCCTGATAGCTGGAAGGCCGTTACTCTATGGGAATTTGGATGCGGAAATGGGCTATCCTAAATTCCTGGCACCTGGAATGCTGCTATTCCATGGGAATTGGGTGGGATTTTGGGACAGCTTATGGGGGGTTCCAAATTACAGAGTAACAGAATGCCATGTTTCCATGGGAATTTGGGAGGGGAAGAGGATGATTCTCAGTTCCTGAAATCTGGAATGTTGTTATTCCATGGGAATGTAGTGGGAATCTGGGAGGCTCTATGGGGTATTCTAAGTTCCTAATACTTGGAATCCCATTATTCCATGGGAATTCCTTCGCTGAGCTGGAGGATTCTCAATTCCTGACACTTAGAAGGCTGGTGATCCATAGGAATTTGGGTGGGGAACTGGAATATTTCAAATTCCTGAAACCTGGAAAGTTACTCTTCTTTGGGAATTTGGTGGGATTTGGGGTCGGTTTATGGGGGATTGTAAATTCCCAACACCCAGAATGCCATTATTCCATGGGAATTTGGGAGGGGAAGACGAGGGGTCACGATTATTGAAATCTGGAGTGTTTTAATTCCTTGCAAATTTGGTGGGTATTTGGCAGGGTTTATGCAGCATTCTAAATTCTGTGCAGCCAGAATCCTCTATATCCATGGGAATTCTTTTGGAGAGGTGGAGCCTTCTCAATTCCTGACACTTGGAATGCCCTTATTGAATGGGATTTTTGTTGGGGAACTGGAGCATTTGAAACTCCTAATACTTGGAAGGTTGTTATTCCATGGGAAGTTGGGAGGGGAATTGGAGGATTCAAGATTCCCCATTCCTACAAAGCTGGTATTCCCTGGGAATTTTTGAGGGCATATGGATGACTCTAAATTCCTGATAACTGGATTTCTGCTATTCCATGGGAATTTGGTTGGAATTTGAGAGGGCATATGGGGGATTCAAAATTCCTGATAGCCATAGTGCCATTATTTCACCGGAAATTTGGAGGGGAACTGTAGTATTCCAAATTCCGAACAACCTGTATGCTGTAATTCCATGGATTTCATGGGAGTTGATGAAGGTATATGGAGGAGTCGAAAATCCTGACACCCGAAATGCCTCTATTGTGTGGGAATTTGGGAGGGGAGCTGGAGGATGCGAAATTCCCAATGCTGCACTGGTCTTATTCTGTGGTTTTGTTGGGAATTTGGAAGGGGAAGTGGAGGATTCTAAATTCTCAAATCCCAAAATGTCATTATTCCGTGGCAGTTTGGGGGGAATTTGAGAGTGGACCCTCAGTATTCATAATCTGTAACACCTGAATTGTGGTTATTCCATGGGAATTTGAGGGGGGAACTGGACAATTCTAATTTCCCAATTCCTGGAATGCTGTAATTCCATGGTTTTAGTGGGAATCTGGGAGGGAAGCAGGAGCATTCTGAATTCTCTATGCCTAAAATGCCATTAATCCATGGGAGTATGGCAGTGGAACTGGAGGATTCTGACACCTGGAATGCTGTTTTTCCATGGGAATTGAGTTGGAATTTGGGAGACTGCATGGGGGAATTCTTCATTCCCAACACCTGGAATGCCATTATTCCAGGGGAAATTAGGAGGTGAACTGGAGGATTGTCAATTCCTGACACCTGGAATGCTGTTTTTCCTTGGGAATTTGGTGGCATTTGGGGACGGTCTATTGGAGATTCCAAATTCTTGACAACTGGAATGACATTTTTCCAAGGGAGTATGGGAAAAGAACTGGAGGATTCAAGTTCCCAATACCCATTATACCATTATTCCAGAGGAATTTATGTGGGCAGCTGGAGAATTCTAAATTCCTAATGCCAGGAATACTGTAATTCCATAGTTTTAATGGGTATCTGGGAGGGGAGCAAGAGGATTCTAAATCCTTAGCACCTGGAATACAGTTATTCCATGGATTCATAGTGTTCCTCATGAAATACAACCCTGGACCTTCAAATCCAACTTTTCTCATTCAAATGCAACCTTTGACCACCAACATCTACACTGGACTTCAACCTGGATTATCAAATTCAACCTTTAATCACCTGGGATAGGATGGGATGGGATGGGATGGGATGGGATGGGATGGGATGGGATGGGATGGGATGGGATGGGATGGGATGGGATGGGATGGGGCAAAGCTGGATGCAGGCACCAGCCCTGAGGCCCAGCTCTGCCACTCACCCTCCTGCGCTGGCTGGAACGGCACCACCTCTTCAGTCTCCTGTGCTGGGGCAGCGCCAGGGCTTTCTTCCTCCTCTGTCACCCAGGCCAGCTTGGGCACTCTCGGGAGTCTCTGCTCCATGTCAGTGCCTGGATTGATGGCTACTTGCAGGAGAGATGCCTTGGAAAAGCTCCAAGTCAGCATGTCCTTCAGTCGTACCTGGAAGGCACCTGCAAGAGAGAAGCCTCAGGAAGGCTCCAGGAGAGCAGGTCCTCTGAAACAGTTAACAAGAGACTACACAGGCCTAGAGGAGAAATGTGAAAAGGGCATGGAGGTGACAACGGTCCTTGGGAACTGCCCAGAAGGAAGCAATTTCCCAGACATCTCAACCACAAACCATAAGAGAACTCCATGCTCTCCTTGGAATGACAGGTTGGTGCCAACTGGGGATATAGAGCAATGGATTGATTGTGAAACCTTTCTATGAATTGGTGACAATTTCTAAAAATGCCTTGATATGGAGCCCAGAAGTGAACAGGGCCTTTGAAGAAATGAAGCGTGAACTCATGAGGGCCCCTGCTTTGGGGCTGCTGATGTGAGTAAGCCATTTTGGGTATTCTCACATGAGAGATAGACAAGAGCTTTAGCAGTTCTGGCACAAGGCCTGGGCTTTACAAAAGGGCAGTAGGCTGCTTTTCTAAACAACTCCATACTGTGCCCAAGGGCTGGCCTGCCTGCCTTAGGGGAGGAGCAGCAGCCATCATGAACATTGAAGAAGCAAGGAACTTTACAACAGGACAAAAGATGACTGTCTTAGTGTCACACAAGCTGTCGCCTGTTTTAGATCAGAAAAGAGACCCAATGTCTGTCTCCCTCAAGGCTCCTAAAATACCAAGTATTCTCGGCTGAACCTGATGATACTGAAATTCAAGTGAGCAGTATAGTTAACCTACCTCTTTTCTGCAAGGGAAGTCGGAAGCTGAACCTGTAGTACACGACTGCCTAGAGACCATGGAAGCTGTGTATTCCAGCCAGCCAAATCTAAAGGAACAGCTGCTCCCAGCTGCCATGAACTGGTTCACTGATGGCAGCAGTTTGTGAGACAGGGAGTGTGAAGGGTGGGGTAGCCTGTGACTACAGTCTTGGAGGTCATCAAGTCAAGCCCATTACCAGCAGGAACTTGAGCACAAAGGGCTGAGCTGAGAGCCCTCACTCGAGCATCACAACTGGCAAAAGGAATAAAAGTTAATGTTTGGACTGATGGAAGATGTGCTTATGGGAATTGTTCATGCCCATGGAGCCATATGGAGGGAAAGAAGATTCCTGACTGCACAAAAGAAGAGCATCAAATATGCCACTGAAATCCTCAGGCTCCCCAGGGAGGTGGAACTCCCATTGCAAGTGGCAATTGTACATTGCTGAGGGCACTCTAAAGGTAACACCCTCCCGGAAGGTGGCAGGAAATTTGCAGATGATGCAGCTGGAATCGCTGCCAAAAGAAATGAACCACTTGTGGCAGCTCTAATACCCACTGCAGTATCAACTAAGCAGCCTGTAAAACACCAACCTTCTGATTATAAATGCATTAATGAAAAGGAAACTTTTAGAAAATGGTTGGGGACAATTAGACAACAGGTCAACTAATAATACCAGAAAAGTTAATGACATAATGTGAAATTGTACGTGGTAAGACTTGTAAGAAGAGCAGAATCCCTACAACACCACCTAAAAAATGAATTGCAGGCCCAGGCATGCAGGACATTGTTAAAGAAACATCACAATGTGTGACTTGTTTGAAGAATAATCCAAACCCGATAGGATTTAGGCTAGAACAAGGAGTTATTATTAGTGGAGGAGCTTTTCCTGGAGCCCTGTGGCAGACAGACTTTTCTGAACTCCCAAGAAAGGGGGGGTTTTGATATTTGCTGGTACTTACTGATACTTTCTCTGGGTGGCCAGAAGCATTCCCTAGTAGGACAAATAAAGCTAGAGAAGTGATAGAAGTGTTGTTGAATGAGATCATACCTTGGTTTGGTGCACCTAGAGAAATATCCCCTGACAGAGAATCATATTTCTGTGCAGAAATTGTGCAAGCTCTCAGCAAAGCATTAGGAATCCAAGGGCAGCTTCACACACCCTACAGATCACAAGCTAGTGGTCAAGTAGAAAACCTCAAACATATGATCCAAAACCAGATAGCTAAAATACGTCAAGAAATTAATTTATATTGCTGTCAAGCTTTACCTATTGCCCTTATCAGACTCAGAAGAAAACCTAGGTCTAAAGAAAAAGTTAGCTCATTTCAAATGCTTTGTGGCAGACCTTATGGATTAAATGTTACTCATGATGAAAATTTGGCTCAAGTTGGTCATCAATATGTCTATGAATATTTAATGGCTACAAACAACCAATTGCACCAGATGTTTAATAATGTGTTTGAGAATCAAGCGAAGCAGCCGCATCATAAATTGCATACAATTGATCCTGGTGACTGGGTGTAGGTCAAGAATTTTACAGGTGATCCTCTGCAAGTAAAGTGGGACGGATCCATCCAAGTGCTCCTGACTACCTTTACGTCCGTTTGAGTAAAGGAAAGACCTAGCTGGATTCACTGCATCCCAGTGAAGAAATCACCAATTAAACCCTGGACAACCAAACCTGTTGGGGACCATGGACTAAAATTGAAATTCACTCATAAACCATTAAATTCATATTGCATTTCACTGTCTTTTTCATTGCTTATACTGTCACTGGCCTTTGATGTTATCAGCCATGTAACACTAATAGGAACCACAGCTAATTATACAGGACTCGGGGATTGCTGGCTTTGTGGAGAAGTGCAACAATGGAACCTTCCCTTAACAGGGGTACCATCGAGCAATTGGTCAGATTTGAAGCCCTGTAGCTTACACAGCACTAGTGCTCAGTGTAGACAGGTAGGATCTTCCTCGGCAAAGCCCCTTTTCCAATTACTGCCTATCAACGAGTCAGTCACATACACAGGGCTGAACCACTCTGGAGCAAATCTCGGCAACTTTTCCAGTAACACAACTGAGTGGGTCAATGTCACTCAGCCAATGTGAGAAAACTGTCTTCTTGACAGACATAGTGGAAACGAGTCCGTGAGAATTAACACCAGCTGCAACCTTCCTGGTGCATCTTGGTGGCTTTTGGGAAGGGAATAGCATTAAAACATTGACCAGGTAACTGGACTGGCCAACGTACCATGGGATACCTTCTCCCTCAGTTACAAGTTAGAAATCAAACTAATGAAATGACAGGTAGAATTCAAGGACTGTGGAAGACTCACAAAAACAACACCCAATAACCCACAGGTGTGATACAGCACCAGCTTTCACAGTTTTGTTAGGGCATTGCTCCCAAATTCAGGAATTGCACAACTGGAAAAGGCCATTTCAAGCATCTCAGCCAAAATAGAATTGATTGCTAATTCAACAGCAGATGCCTTAAGAAGACTACAAACTGAAATAAATTCACTAAAAGAAGTAGTCTTTCAAAAGCACATGGTGTTAGATATGGCAACAGCCAAATGGGAGGAGTTTGCATTCTAATTTATAGCAGGTGTTGCACTTATATAGATCAGTCAGGGCAAATAGCAGAGGATATCCATAACATTTGGCAACATGCAAAAGTACTCCGTGAAGTGACCAAAGACATCTTGCATCTTGGAGTAAATACTTGCGGGAAACTCTAACATATTGGCTACCTAATCTGAACTGGCTAACACAACTTTTTGTAGGAATTTTAGGAACTGGAATACCAATCCTAGGAACCTGCACCAAGAGCCATTGTTTGTATGGTGTTGTAAACAAACTGCCACCATGTATCACAAGTGGGAGCAAAATAAAATGAGATGCAGGATTGAAACGGGTAAGTATTTTGAGACCACAACAAGACTGGAGTTGCAAAAGAAATTGCAAAAGCTATAAAAAAGGGGTGGCTTGATGCCTAGGCAATGAGATAATCTTGACTTCCACAAAAAGCTGTAGCTGTGCAGGAAGGAGTAGTTACATTAGAAAAGGGTATGTGAATGAAGCACTTTTTAAAAATCAGCAAATTGAGCAGAACAAGCTAACTGCAAAAGCTAACCACTGGCTATTTGAGCAGACAATCCTATAGAGCATGCCCAGGAAGCAGGGCTGCAAAGTTCAAGCCCGAGGAAGACTTATGAGCTTCCTCCAAGCCAGAAGCAATTGCATATTTCCAAGAGCTGGAACACAGCAGGCAGGTAAGATGTGAACAGTGTGTGCGTAAAGGCCTTTTAATTCACAGCTCTCAAAGAGAGCTCTGGGGCTCGCAGCTGGACAGAGATGCTCCTGCTCACACCTCTGTTCAAAGTGGGGGTAACACACCCTGCTGCAGGTGCTTGGGTTGGTCTCTGCAGGTCCAGGCAGATGCCAAACCTGCTCTTCACAGCCTTCTCCCTTCCCCTGCCCCTGTGCCAAGGGCAGCGGGCCTCAAGGACTGAAAGGACCACAGGGAGCCAAAGGGGGACACTTGCACCTACCGCAGTGGGAGCTCCTTGGGAAGCACTTTCCTTAAGAAGCAAGCCCCTTTCCTCCAAAGGTGTTTCCCCAAATGTGTAGCTTTCCTCAAGAACACCAACACACTATTCAGAAATGCTGGCAAGGCTGAATTAGTGCTGGTCTTTTTACAGAATGACAGAATCACTGGGTTAGAAGAGACCTTCAAATCATTGTGTCCAATCCATGCCCTAACACTTCAACTAAACCATGGCACTGAGTGCCACATCCACTCTTTTTTTATGTGCACCCAGGGACGGAGACTCCACCACCTCCCTGGGCAGACAATTCCAGTACTTGATCACTTTTTCCTAATATCCAACCTGTATTTCCCTTGGCGCAGCTTAAGACTGTCCTCTCGTTCTGTCAGTGCTGCTTGGAGAAAGAGACCAACTCCACCTGACTACAGCCACCTTTCAGGGCGTTGTAGAGAGAGATAAGGTCACCCCTGAGTCTCCTTTTCTCCAGGCTAAACAACCCCAGCTCCCTCAGTCATTCCTCATAGGCTTTGTGTTCCAATCCCCTCCCCAGCCTTGTTGCTCTCCTCTGGACATGCTCAAGTGTCTCAAGGTCCTTCCTAAACGGAGGGGCCCAGAACTGGACACAGCACTCAAGGTGTGGCCTCACCAGTGCTGAGTACAGGGGAAGAATAACCCTCCTGCTCCTGCTGGCCACACACTTCCTGATCCAGGCCTGCGGCCATTGGCCTTCTTGGCCACCAGGGCACACTGCTGGCTGATGTTCAGTCGGCTGTTGTCCAGCACCCTCAGGTCCCCTCCTGCCTGGGCACTGTCCAGCCACACCATCCCCAGCCTATAACGTTGCAGGGGTTATGGAGGCCAAAATGCAGGACTCAGCACTTGGATTTATTAAACTTCATTTTATTGGACTCTGCCCGTCCATCCAACCATTCCAGGTCTCTCTGCAGAGCCCTCCTACCTTCCAGCAGATCAACATATGCTCCCAGCTTAGTGTTTTCTGTAACTTTACTAATGAATGACTTAATACCCTCATCCATGTCTGTGATAGGTTGACTTAGGAAGAAGAAACTCAGAAGAGATTCTTCCTAAGGGAATTTCCTCTGTGGGGGTTGGGATACCTGCAACAGCCAATTAGAGAAAGTTAGTTTGCTCCGTGAACACACATTTTGAGGAAGGTAATCCAGAACTGACCCTCTTTGTCTTCCGGCGGCTGAGCAGGTAACATCAACCCGAGCTTCCCCCTCCCCCATGTGGGGGGGGGAGGCTCGGGAGGCCGCTTGGGCCCCGTTTGCCAACGAGGGGGACCCGATGGCCGGGGGGAGAAAAAGTTGTGTGATAAGACCTTCACGGCTTCCTCCTCCACGGGCCTGCGGCTCTGGCGTGGGGGGAGGCCGACTCTTGCTGCTGCCGGAGGGGCCGGGCCTGCCCGGGTGGCCATGAGCAGTGTGGGGGCTGCAGCCCAGCCCCAGAAAGGCTGATTAACACCTCAGCTGCCTCCCAGCTCGGCCTGAGCCTGGCCCAACTCTTGTAGTTGTGTTAAACTTTAACTCTTTAGTGCTCAGATAAGATTTGCAAAGCCTCCAGCCTTTCCTTTGAATATGAAAGGGAATAAGAAGATTTCTGAAGTCAGTGATGTAAGAGCTAAGTTTTTAAGATGGAAGGAGAATGAGAAGATGCTGAAATGGCTGAAAATCTTTTTGTGAAATTGTAGGAATGAACTGATGTACTGAATATTCCTATAAACCATGGAAAGAGACATGGGGGGATGGAAATGTTCCATTTAATAGATGATTTGACTAAAGAGCACCTGTGTTAAGAATTTCTGTCCTGAGAAAAGAAGAGGATTTTGGTTTTCTGAAGATGAAGCCTTAGCAGAGAAAAAGGAGACAGAGAGAATCTTTGTGGTTGAACATTTCATTCTTAAAAGTAATACCCCATGGAGCAGACATGGCCCACATCTACAACTTTGGGACGGCTGTAGAGTTGGGAGGAGCGTCATGGTTGCAGGTTCCTGGGCGGATGCAAACCGTGAAAAATAAAACCACAAGAGAACTGTCTTTTTAATTCTTGTGGGAAAAATCCCTACAACTTCAACAAGAAGAAGCTTCTCTCTCCAGGAGTGAACTGAGAAAGACTAAATTAGGCACTGACCGAAGTATTTGTTATATGTTTGTTTTGTTGTTATGAACATTGGGAGAGGGAGGGAAGGAGTGATCTAAAAAAATCTTATTCTGAAATTTATTTTTTTTTTCTCTCTTTTTGTTTGTGTAGTTAATAAATTTTCTTTTATACTCTCTCAAGTTTTAGGCCTGCCTTGCTCTTTTGCTCCTGGTTCTGTCTCACAACAAGAAAAATAAGTTTATTCAAATTGGCAACTCAAACTCAAAACATTAATTTGGTGCGTTAGCCGGGAAAGTCAAAATTAAACCAAGACAATGTCGTCAATAAAATATTGAACAGGACTGGCCCCAGCACAGAGCCCTGAGGGACACCACTGGTGACTGATCCCCAGCTGGATGCAGCACCGTTCACCACTACTCTCTGGGCCCAGCCATCCAGCCAGTTCTTAACCCAGCAAAGAGTGCTCCTGTCCAAGCCGTGGGCTGCAGCTTTTCCAGGGAATGCTGTGTTGAGACAGTGTCAAAGGCCTTGCTGGAGTCCAAATACACAACATCCACAGCCCTTCCTGCACCCACCAGGTGGGTCACTCGGTCATAAAAGGAGATCAGGTTGCTCAAACACGACCTACCCCTCCTAAACCCATGCTGGCTGGGTCTGATACCCTGACCATCCTGTAAGTGCTGCATGATAACACTCAGTAGAAACTGTTTCATTATCTTACCTGGTACTGAGGTCAGGCTAACTGGCCTATAATAACTGGCCAGGATCCTCCTTCCCACCCGTTTTGTGAGTGAGTGTCACATTGGCCAGCTTCCAGTCATTTGGAACCTCACCAGTGAACCAGGACTGCTGGTAAATGATGCAGAGGGGCTTTGCCAGCTTATCTGCCAGCTCCCTCATCAGCCTGGCGTGGATCCCATCTGGTCCCATAGATTTATGAACATCTAAGCTGCTCAGCAGTTCTCTGACTGCCTCCTCCTGGATAACAGGGGGACCATTCTGCTCCCTGATAGCATCTACAATCCAGGAGGACACTTGTCCAGAGGACAAGCCACCTTCCCACTAAAGACTGAGGCAAAGAAGGTGTTAATGACTTCTGCCTTCTCCTCATCTGCAGTTAATAAATTCCCTCTCTCATCCAATAGAGAACAAAGGCTGGACTTACCCTTCCTTTTACCATTAATATATTTGTAAAAACATTTTTATTCTCTTTTACAGAAGTTGCCATTTGTAGTTCAAACACAGCTTTGGCCTCCCTAACTTTTTTCCTACATGCTCTAGTAGCCCCCTTAAATACTTCTTGAGAGACCTGACCCTCCTTCCCAAGACGATACATCCTCTTTTTATTTCGAAGTTCCTTCAAAACCTCCTTGCACATCCAGGCTTGACATTTGCCTCGTTGACTCACCTTTCAGCACACAGAGACAGTCTGCTCCTGTGCCCTCAAGATCTCTGTTTGGAAGCACGCCCGCCTTTCCTGAACTCCTTTATTTTTAAGGGCTGTTTCCCAAGGAACTCTCTGAATAAGTCTCCTAAGTATGCCAAAGTCTGCCCTCCAGAAGTCTCATGTAAAAGTCTTATTGATGTTCCTCCTGATTTCACCAAATATCAAGAACTCTGTAACTTCATGATCACTGTGCCCCAAGCGGCCTCCAACCACCCCATCTCCCACCAGCCCATCTCTATTTACAAACTACAGATCTAATATAGTCCCTTCCCTGGTGGGCTGACTCACCAGGATAACAAGAAGTTTTCCTCCACACACTCTAAGAACTTCCTGGACTGCCTCTTTTCTGCTGTATTGAGTTCCCAGCAGATGTCTGGCAGCTTAAAGTCACCTACAAGAACAAGGGCTGATGATGCTGAAACATTCTCCAGCTGCTTATAGAAAAAGTTGTCCACCTCTCCTCCCCGGTTGGGTGGACGAAAGCAGACTCCTAGTAGGATGTCAGCCTTAGTAGCCTTGCCCTGAATTCTTACCCATAGGCACTCGACTTGATCATCATTCATTTCAATACCCATGGTGTCAAAAGCCTCCCTAATATAAAGGGCCACCCCTCCACTTCTCCCTTTCCTGTCTCTTCTGAAGAGCTTGTAGCCATCCAGTGCAGTGCTCCAGCTGCGTGAGTCATCCCACCATGTTTCAGCGATGGCAGCTACATCATAGCTCTGCTCTTGCACCATGGTTTCCAGCTCTTCTTGTTTATTACCCATGCAGCATGCATTGGTGTACATGCACCTCAGCTGGGCTACTGATTTCACCCCTAACTCAGGCTTACTACCCTTGGGCCTGCTTTCAGACAGCCCAGCTGCATCCCCTTCCTCCTTCAAACCTACTTAAAAGCCCTCTCAACAAGGTCTTCAAGTTCATGAGCTAAAAGCCTTTTGACTTTAACTGAGAGATGGATCCCATCTGATTCCAGCAGGGCAGGTACTGTAAAAGTTGTCCCATGATCAAAAAATCCAAAATTTTGCCGATGACACCAACCCTTGACCCACTTGTTAATGATGTGAGTTCTATTCCTTTCACTGTTTATCTCAGCCACCATGGGGACTGAGGAAAAGACTACCTGTGCCCCACTCCTACCAACCACTTGACCCAATGCCCTAAAGTCCCTTTTAATTGCCCTGACACTCCTCTTTTCAGTCTCATCACTGCCAGCCTGGACTATTGACAGTGGGTAATAACCAGAGGGCTGAATCAGCCCACGAAGTCTCTCAGTGATATCCCATACCCAGGCCCCAGGGAGGCAGCAGACCTCCCTGTGGGATGGGTCCAGTCGACATATGGGGCCCTCAGTTCCCCTCAGAAGGGAGTCACCCACTACAACTACTCTTCTTTTCCTTTTCATGTCAGAGGTGGTGATCCCTTTGACAGATGAATCGTAATGGGGAGGCTCATTGCGCAGATAATTTTCTTCTAAATCGTCTAAATTATCTGGCTGACTCTCTAAATCCAGGCCTTCATACTTATTCTGGAGTGGCACCTGGCTAGGTGATGGGGGCCAGGAGGAATTTTTATTATTACCTCCCTGAGCAGGGAACCATTTCCAGTCCCCTTCATCTACCAGGTGCCCTTCTATTGCCTGACAGTGGGAGGTACAGGAGTCCTCTGACTCTTGTTGGACCCCTCTCAAAGATGGAAGGGCTGAACTCCACCAGTCTATCTCCCTTTCACTTTCCCTGATGCTTCTTGTTCTTTCAACTTCCTTCCAAAGCTCGGCCACCAGTGAAAGGAGATCGTTCACCTGTTCACACCACAGGCAGGCTTCCTCCACAACACCCCTTGAAACCACTGATAAGCTCAACCATTCCACACAGGAATGGGTCTGTACAGATACATCCTTTTTTGAGGGTTCCACTTGGTTACGTACACTTGTACCAACTGCAGGTAAAAACAATTACTGCGTGTAAAGACCATTACTAACAGAAACCCTAACACCAGCCAGGCAACAGAAACACAGCAGACAACACACAGCAAATCTCACTAGCAAGAAAACCTGCTCCCTGCCTGCTGGCCCTGCTGTGCACACTGCCGTACCACGCCCCGAGAGATGTGCCATGCTCCTGTCTGCCAGCTCCTGTTCCCTGTGCTCCCCAGAGGACTCTTAGAAGCAGCCACTCAAAGAGGAAGGAAGCCCCAACCCATTCCTGCCTGACTCACAAGTTATCCCTATCCTCTGCACTTCCCCACGTGTCTGCTTTGATGTTGACTGGGGAAATTCCCTTTTTTGTGGCCGTCCATTGCTGTGCTCAGCAGGGACACAGTTGTGGTTGGAGATGAGCTGCCACAGCCAGACACGCAGCAACTGGAGCATAGAATGTCAGGCTGGGCAGATTCTTTATTTCCAGAATTCAAAACTGTCTGAAAAGCACAAGGAAGCATGACAGTATCTGTGTATAATCTATTGGTCCTGGGAAACTCAGCTGCTGATGGTGCTTTTGTGCTACTGCCAATCCCTTCCATGACAAAAACTAATTCCTGGAGAGAGCAATATCATCTGACAGATACCAAGTGTTGCCACCAGTTGCTCCAGGTGCTCCTGCCAACAGCCCCTGTAGGAAGGAGCAGAGCCCCCAGTGCACGTGGGCTTTGGCTCCCTCTGGCACAGAAGCCCCCCGGGACACAGGTCTCTAGGGCAGGAGCCGGGCACCAGAGCTGTGTGAGTTTAGGATGGCCACCAGCTGGGACATGTCCCAAGGAGGCCGAGCAGTTTCTCTGGAAGGCCCTGTGCCCTTCCTGCTGCGGCTGCGTCGGCAGCACTGGGGGCTCCTTCTGCTGCCCTGAGCCCGCAGAGCAGGGCAGCATTTGCTGATGGTTTGAGCCCCTCCTAAATATCCTGTCGGGCTGTCTTATACAATTAGGGTGAGGGATTCCTGCCAAGCTGGGCCACTTTGGGTGGTCTCAGGGTGTCCCCAGGGCAGGTGGCATTGTGTGCAAGGGCCCTTTGTGATACAGTGCAGCATGGTCACTGTGGCATGGAACGGTGTCAAAGGACCCTTTGTGACGTGAGGTGACCTAGGAGCTGGCGGTGACACGGCCACACCACAGTGCTCGGAGCACGCAAAGGGACAGGACGCACCAGAGCGGTGCTGCGAGGAACCCCTGTACAGCACACTCGTTCGTGCCTGACCCGGAGCTTTTCCGAGGCATTATTCCTGCAGATGAGCTCGAGGCCAGACCACAGGGCTTGGTGGCCCGTGGCCTTCTTGAGGCATCCCTTTTGCAGGTGACCTTGAGGGCAGACCGTAGGAGTTGGTGCCCCGCAGCTTTTCCAAGGCATCTCCCATCCCTGCAGCAGGTGCCCTCAAGACTGGAAGGAGGGATTTGCTGAACACAGTCGTTGACGAGGAGTCTCCTATCCTTGTGGAAGGAGCCCTCGAGACCAGAGACAGGACCTGCTGTCCTGTACTCTTCCCAGGAGATTTGTCTTGAAGGTGCCTTCCAGGCACAACTGCAGGACTTGCTGACTCGGAGCTTTTCCGAGGCATCTCTCCTGCAAGTATCCATCAATCCAGGCACTGACATGGAGCAGAGACCCCCAAACGTGCCCAAGCTGGTCAGGATGAAGGAGGAAGAAGAAAGCCCTGGAGCTGCCTCAGCAGAGGAGACAGAACAGGTGGTACCATTCCAGCCAGTGCAGCAGGGTGAGTGGCAGAGCTCGGCTGTAGAGCTGGTGCCTGCATCCAGCTTTGCCCCATCCCATCCCATCCCATCCCCTGTGGACACACCATAGATAGGATGGAAGAGGGGCCGGGCAGACACCTCACAGTGGCCGTGCTCCATCCCCTGGGGCATCCCAGGGCTGGCCCTGCCTGGGGAATGCAGGGCTGGGCTGTGTTCTCCAGCCTCTCCAGCAGCCCCTCAGCTCTGGCTGCGCTCGCTCTTTGCCAGGTGCAGCCATGGACCCAAAACAAGAGCAGGAACCCACTGGTGGCCTCTTCCGCAGGACAGCACAGGTACCTGCAGCCATTCCCAGCTGGGCTGGGCCTGCTGTCACTGCTCAGCCAAGCGCCACGCTTGGAGCATTCCATGGAACAGCCCTGGCTTCTTGCCCTTCTCCTACAGCTGGTTTACAAATTCATCAAGAGAATTCATGAGGATGAGACCATGGGTACTGCGTTCAGACCATACCCACTCATCTTCAAAACCAAGACCAGTGCTGCCCTGCTGGATATGCTTGTAGAAGAGGGTTTTTCCAATCCAAAGCAAGTAAGCAGCCTGTGGCCAGGGCTTGATCCTCCCAGGAATTGTTTGGCCTCCCAAGCCACTGGGGCCTCCTGGTCCCCATAAATGTTTCAGGCCATCGCAGTGTGGTGGGAAGGGAAACACTTCTCTGGGGAAGCTGGGGACATTACTCCATCTGGCAGCTTTCCAATTCCCCTGTGCCTCCTTCAGGTGCCTGGCATAGTGAAGTACATCCACCAGTGGCTCATGTCAAATCAGTTTGCTGAGCACAGGCTGCACAGGACCCTGCTGGATCTCACTGAGGCACAGCCCGCTGATGTGGTGATGACTCTCCTGTGTGTGGCCCCATCGTGTGACAGGTATGGACCCACCAGCCCATCACCCTGTACAGCCTGTTCCAGGTGTCTGAGCAACAGAGAGTTCCAGGGCCCTCTGGCTGCTCCCTTTCCCAGCCCTGGCATGTCAGCTCCTGAGCCTGCTGCTATGCTCCCTACCTCCTCCTCAGGGGCCTGTCCCCACAGGGCTGGGCTGCCTGAGTACTGTTGGTGATGGGCAGTGGGCAGAGGCAGAGGTAGCAGCCAGCTCAGCACTCCGCTCCTGCCCAGGCCATGGTTCTGTGTCTGAGACTGCCCTGAGACAGAGCTCTGGCCCCACAGAGCTGCCATGACCCTGTGGAAGACGATCTTGTGCTCGCCCAGGACTGCGGAGCTGGCACAGCTAAGAGTCCTTGATGTGCTAGGGAACTGGCCAGAGCACAGCACATGCACCTCGGATGGGGACAGAACGGGTGTCTTTGCCCTGGCTGTGAGTTTCTGGAACTGGCCTTTGCTCACCCCAAGGTCGCCTCTCCAGCAGCTCTCCACCCTCCTTCCCCCACTGCATCTCCCTGCCTCAGGCACTGTGCTGAATCCTGGCCTAGGGGAAGCTTCAGGTGCACCAGGCCCGGTGCTCCTCCTGCATCTCCCCTGGCCTCTCTCTGCCACGCTCAGGCCCTGCCACACTGACACCTCGGCACTGAGCGCTGTCTCAGGGTGCTTTGTCCTTTGCAGGCAACTCTGGTGATGTGGAAGATCCTCCAGGTGCCCTGTGTCCCACATGCAGTGACAATGCATTTCCCCCGCCTATTTGTCCATCTGCTCTTCCAAGTGTTCTTCAGCACTCTGGATATACCAGAGGAGGTCGATAACTTCTGGAAGGGATGCCAGGAAGAGCACGGCCTTGCCGCCAGCCCCAACAGGTTCTCCATGCCTATCCTTCTGTCCCTGACACGTCCCCAGAGAAGAAGACAGTGCTCCCAGCGTGACCTGAGCTTTGCTCTGCACACAGATTTGCAGTGCAGACCCTGAAGTCCCTGCTCTGCCAAATGCAGTATGAGAGTGTGGTGACTGCCATGGAGCACAACCATGGCTGGGACATGCTGCTGGGTGCTGACACCCACCTTTATGCTGTAGGTCTGCTGGCCAGGTGAGATTCCCTTCTCCTCTCTTCCCTCGGCATTTGTGCTCTGTGCTCCACTCAGTCCCCGTGGACGTGGGCCAGAGGCCTTGTCACTGAGGGATAGCCAAGCAGACTGGAAAAGGCTGAGAGAGGAGAGTGCCCACAAGGAGCCTCCTCCCAAATGGCCCAGGCCCCTTTTCAGGATAGTGGTGAAAGACCAGACCTCTGTGAGTCAGTCCTGGGAGATGTTTGTCCCCCTGGCTCACAGTCTTGCCTACTTTTACTCCTGCCAGGGAGATGTCCCATGTCTCCCGACTCTTGTGTTTCCGGATCTTTCGCTACCTACTCCGGCTTCTCAGCACACAGGAGCCACGCTGGGATCTGCCTGCCCTGGCATTCCTTGTGGAGGTGAGCCTGATGGCCAGCGCTGCCTGGCTGAGCTGCCTCCCAGCTCTCTGTCCTCTCATCACCACAGCTGCCTGGGATGGTGCCCGTTTCCCGTGCTGCTGTCTGGGCCCAGCCTTGTGTGGTTCTGGGTTCCTGCCAGCCAGGTCTTTTGTCACTGCCCTGTACTTTTCAGATCCTGGAGTGCCTGGACTTGAATGAACGCAGTGGTAACAGAGTCCTGCAAATCTTGCCACGGCACCTGAGGAGCGAGTGCAGGGACAGGCGACGCCTGGCGCTCAGGGCTCTTCTGGAGCTCACTGAAGATCCCTCGCTGGTGAGAAGGGGGCAGCGACTGAAGCTGAACTGGGCAATGCAGCCCCTTGGACATGGCTGAGCTTCGGGTGCTGGGGCAGCTGGTCCCAGCTCTCCTGCTTCCCAGTTCAACTGCCCGAGTGCTTTGGCACAGGCCTTTGGCCTCCAGGGCAGCAGGGAGGCATTTAACAGACTTATGTTCCGCACAGACTAAAAAAATGTGCTGCCTGATTGAAAGTCTTGTGGAGCTCCTGCGGGACAGAGATGGAGAGATAGTTACATTGACAGTTATGATACTCAGCTTTATCGTGTTGGAGAAGGACATGCTGATATCCAGCCCCATCGCCCTGCAGCTGGCTGAGTCCCTCCTGCCACTCTTTGACCATGTAAGGCTCTGCGCCCACAGCCACAGCCACTGGGAGTGGCTCGGACACTTTGTGCCCTGTGAATTTGCAGACTAGCAGCCAGCTCAGCCCCGTGCAGCCAATGCTGAGGGTTTTTTTTTCTTCCCTTTATACAGGATAATAGCCAGGTGCGGCTGGTGTCCATATTGCTCTTCCGAACATTGGTGACTTTTCTAATGGAAAAAGAAAAAAAGGCCCTGAAGATACACGTGCAGCAGAGCCTGCTCCCACTGTTCTTCCACTGCCATGATAAGAATCGACATGTGGCAGAGGTGAGGACTTGTGGGCTGCTGGTGTCCCCCTGGGAGGGGGCTCGGCTGCCTCCCCATCTGGTGCCTGGCAGGCTGCAGCCTCCTCCCAGCCTTGGCACAGGGACATGAGTCCTGTGCTCTGGGCTGTGGGGCCATCTCTGCATCTCTGCTGCTCTCCAGGCCTCTCGGAAAACACTGTTTTGTGTGACCAAGCTCCTGAAGAGAAGCGACCTTGAAAAACTGGTGAAGAAGAAGAAGCTGTGGATGTTTGCAGAGTGCCTGGTAAGGAGCGCCTGGAGGCGCCAGGCTCAGCTTGGAGAAGCCCCCTGAGCGCGGTGCTCACTGTGTGCGCTTGGCAGCTGTGTCCCTGCCCAGTGCTGCACGCAGGAGCCACAAGGGCTCTTCTCCAGGCTCCTGTGGCCCCGAGCCGGGCGCCGACGGAGCCCCGGCCCAGCGGCTGCTGGCCGCGCCTCTGGGCTGTGCGGGCAGGGGAGGCCGGGGCGGGCCAAAGCGGGGAGCGCCTGGCAAAAGGACACAAAGCCCGGCCCGACCCTTCCCTCCCGCCGCTCTCTCCAGCTGGCAGACGACAGGAGCCGAGCGGCCGAGCACCTGCGCCAGGCCCTGCCGTACGTGCAGAGCCCACAGGAGCCCCTGCGAGAGGCGGCCATCAGGTTCATGGGTGAGCCCCGGCGCCCTCCCCGCCCCGCCCCGCCGCAGCTCGGCCTCAGCCCTGCCTGCTGCCCCGGCAGCAGCATCCGGGCCCGGCGCAGTGGAGCCCCGGCTACCCTCGGGGCTGCTGCCGCTATCTCGCAGTCGTGCCCTTGGGAGTCAGGATGCGGCAAGGGCCCGGGCTGAGCCCTGCCGGGCCACGAGGGCGTGTGGCCACAGGGCTGGCAGCGCCGCTGGCAGGGAGCTGTGCCGCTGGGCAGAGCCGTGACAGGCTCTCTCATTCCCAGGGCTCGCCGGACGGAGTTTGAGGAGGCAGCAGGAAGATCTGCAGCTCATCTGCAGAGGTGAGTGAGGGCAGCAGGCTGTCAGCGGGGGCTGGCAGGAGTAGCTGCTAGCCCTGGCCTGGCTGCGGAGGGCTCTGCTCCCTGTACGGACGGGGGTCGGCGTGGGCAGAGCACACCGAGATTTCAGGGGCACGTGGGGGATTCGTGGCCAGCAGCTTCGGGCTGATCTCATTGGCCACTGCTCCCTCCTGGTCATGGCTAGGGCGGTCTGGGATGGCCCTGGCATGGGGGTCTCTTCGTGTCCCCACAGATCTGGAATCTGACCCTGGCTCTCTTCTTCCAGCTCTGGAGGACATGGCAGATGACAGCAGCGCTGCCGTCAGCAGCCTGGCAATTCAAACATTATACATCCTCAAGGCACTACGGAGAACTCAATATTTCATTTTCGAGAATCTGCAAGATCAGTTCCGCAGGGCATGGAGGACACGGCCTTGTCTGTCAGATCTCGGCTGGCTGTGCTGCTGGAGTTCTTCAGAGAGTTGATCTGGGAGGCTCTGTCTGCCGATGCCACCTGAGCCAGGTGGATTTTCTTTATCTTCAAGACTGTTCTTTTATTCTTTTAGTTTTACTTTGGTATAGAAATATAGGATGTGTTATAATACACAGACTCCCAGGAGCTTTCTTTTTCTGATCAGGGTCTGCGTCGGGGGACATTGTGGCATCGGGGAAGAGGGGGAAAGGGTTCCGCTCAGCAAGCTGCCCAGACATGCAGTGTTACAGGGAAAATGTCCAGAAGCCCCTTGGCCTTTAGTGGTTATGCTGAAGCCTTTGTGCTGGTGACAGAGCGGGTGGGCAGGGGCCGGAGCTGCAGGGATCCCTTCGAGACCGGTGCCTGGAGATGGCCACGACTCCTGTCCCAGCCAGGAACCACCATCGGTGTCCTCCTGCCCGGGTGTTGCTGGCTGGATTGCTGAGGGCTCTGAGGTGCCTCTTGATCCAGCTCCATAAGCAGCCCCCGGGCAGATGCCTTTTTCCTGACACCTGGCTGCTCTGGTGCTTCCCCAAAGCCTCTTCCAGCCCTGCAGCTAAATCCCTCGAGGCTGGGACACCCCTCAGCAGGACAGTGGGGACATCCCCAAGGTGCCCAGGTTGGGCTGGCTGGGGACAAGGACCACAAGGCTCCTCTGCTGGGGCACATGACAAGGTAGTGGGCAGTCAGATGAACTGGGATTTTACCCCCAAAATATTCCCCATTCCTACCTAGATGAGCCAAGAACTGGAAACTGGGAATGAGCAAAATTCCTCATATGTGGTGGTGGATTCAGATGGAGGATTTGAAACTTGGTAGGAAAACAGCTGGAATTGGAGCAAGTTTATCTGAGAGGCGTGAGAATGCCAGGATATGCCAGCATCAGAGCACTCGGGATTCCAAGGAAGAAACCATAAAACCCTCTTTTCCAGGAGATACCAACCGTCTGCATCATTCCTGGGATTTTTCCCGAGAGGAATTGCAGAAATTCCAATATAGCGGGGCACCAGGGCCTGAAAGGGCCCAAAGTTTTGGTTTTATTTGGGAATTTTTTGGAGTTTAAAATTTATTTTTTTTTTCCATGAAAATCCCACTTTTCCTTTCTGATGAGACTGGAAGTTGTCTCCTTTTAGTGTAGTGCTGCTTTTGCCCATCCTGCTTCTGCAATATTTTTAGAAACTTCTATAAAATGGTGAAAATACTGATGGATTGTGGCCTTTTTTCATTCTTGTTACTTGTGATGCAATTGCAGTGAAAAGAAGAGAAAAAACGATAAGAAATGCCAAAAAAAGATTAAAAATGAGAATTTTACCATGTATCAGGGTCTGGCTTTTTGTTATAAAGCTTTGTTTGTCTAGTGCTCTTTATGATAAAATAAAATTGTAGGAGATTCTGAGTATGTTAAAAAAACAAACAAACAACTGAAATTTGAAAAAAACAATTGAGAAGGTTCTAAATATTTCTTCTTTGTAGATTTTTTGGGGAGTAAATGTTTAGTGCTTTATTTGGTTTTGGTGGGAATTTGGAAGTGAAACAGGAGGATTCAAAATTCCCAACAGCAGAAATGCTGTAATTCCATGGGAATTTGTGTGGGGAAATGGAATAGTCTAATTTCTTGACAACTGGAACATAGTTATTCCATGGGAATTTGCTGTGATTTTGCGACTGCATCTGGCACATTCTAAATTCCTAACACCCGGAATGCCATTATTCCAAGTGAATTTTGGTGGGGAACTGGAGTATTCGAATTTTGTGTCACCAGGAATGCTGTTATTCCATGGGAATTTGATATGAATTTGAGGGGGCATATGGGGGACCGTAAATTCTTCAAACCCGGAATGCCATAATTCCATGGGAAATTGAGAGGAGAAATGGAGGATTCTCAGTTCCTGACACTTGGAATTCTGTAATTCCATGGGAATTAGTGAGGGGAATTGGAAGGTTCAAAATTCCCAACACCGAGAATGCCATTATTTCACAGCAAATTGGTGAGGAACTGGAGTCTTCAAAATTCCTCACACCTGGAATGCTGCTACTGCATAGAAATTTGGTGCCTTCTCCTTGTCTGTTGTCACTAGTCCTGTCTGGCTTATGGGGGTGGGGGGGAATAGGGGAGGTGTGATAGGTTTCTTTTCATCTTCCTTTTCCCACTGAAATACCCGTAGGTGCCTTTATTATTCTTATTTTTGGCATGCTTTTCCAAATTCAGCTTCAACTCAGCCTTAGCTATACTGATCCCATCGTTACACACTCATGTGTTAACACTCTATTTTTCCCATGATTTGTCTCGCTGTGTATTGTCTGCATATTACCTACTTGCATCACATCTATTAATTTTCAATAATCTTCTGGCTTTAACTTGATTTCCAAAAAAACTTTTTGAACCTTTTCACCTCAGAAATTCACCTGGGAAATCCAAAATCCCCAAAATTCACGCCAAAATCCCCCCTGGGATGCAAAAATCCCTATATCCAAGTGTTTCCCCCAGATGAAAGCTGCCAGGACAGACAGGTCTGGCTGCCCATGGCAACTTGGGGGCTGCCTCTCTCCTGCTTTTGGAACACTGGGGCTCAGTGCTTTCCTTCCAATGGAAAAGAACCCTCCTTAGTCTCAAGGTGTCCGTGGCCCAAATCGAGACGCAGCCACCAAAATACTGGAGATCCAAGAACTTCTCTGTGACAAAAGCTGCCACGACAAACACATCTGGCTGGCACGGCCTCCCAGGAGCCCCCTGTCTACTATTCTGCCTTTCAAACACTCGGGCTCTGTGCTTTCCTTCCTATGGAAAAAAGTCTCTCTTCTCAATGCAGAAATGGCCAAGATTAGGATTCTAGCTCTGAAATTGCCTATATCCAAGGGTTGCTTTCAGACAAAAGCTACCAGACGAGAGAGGTCTGCCTGGCCTTGGCTTCTGAGAGACACCTTTCATCTGCCCCTGTAACAACACTCATCCATGCTTTCCTTCCTATGGAAAACAACCAACCTTCTCGTCTAGATGTCCATGTCTGGAATTGCTATTCTGCCTCTAAAATGACATCTATCCGAGGATTACTCCCAGAGAAAATTTGCCAGCACTGTCTAATCTGACTGTCGTTGGCCTCTGGTGACTGCCCCTCATCTGCCCCTGCGACACTGGGGCTCAGTTGTTTCCTTCCTATGGAGACCATTGTGACACTGTGGGGACTCTGTGGCCCCAAGGACATCACTGTGGCCCTGCTGGGCTGCATCACGCCAAGGGCCCTGTGTGAAGTAGCAGGGCTTTGTAGAAGCAAGAGGCCACTGTTGCATTCCAGGGCCTCGTGCAGACCAAGGGCCCTTGTGATCCTGCACGGCACCGTGGATCCATGGAGACCATTGTAGCATTGCAAGGCCCCATGGAATCATGGAAACCATTGTGGGGCTCCTGAGAACCAAAGGGCCATTGTGTGTCGGAGAAGGGAGACGCGGACACCATATGGTCATCAGCAAAGTCTCGTTTATTGATACGCAGAGTGGCGATTAAATACAGTGCTTAATTAGCTCATGCATAGTGCAAAATCTGAGCTCATCATTGGTTTAGATGTGCGACTTAGCTAAGCACTTCGGCATTCATGTTTTTCTCAATTCTGCGTGCCTTCCTTATCTCAAGGACACTGTATCCGTGAGACTGAGGCCCACTTTGCTAGCTTCACTAAGTTGATCTGACTATGGCCTTTTTCTTCCAGCTATTCCTGCACCAGGCTCTCTACACTTCCCCCGTTTTCTTTTTGAGCTAGAAGAGTGGCATGCCTAGCTTTGCTGACAGTCTTTTGAATAAAATTTTGTAAGCAAGTTATCAAGCAAGGTAGCAATAAAGCTAAGCACAAGAATATACCTAACACCATAATAGCATAGCGAATGTTACCCATACGTTCTCCCGAGGCACATGCTGCATTGGAAAAGATTTTGTGCGAGCAAAGTTAGCAAGCATAAGCAGTGTAATGATCATCATTTTGATTTCTTTGGCGGCCTATTCTTTTTACGCCCTGTATTGTTCCCTGTTATCTGCAGTTGTTTCACCTTTTCTATACTTTGATTTAATACCTCCTCTGGGTCTGTACCGGGCTTAATTGGTCCTACCCGAGGCCAAGGTAGGTGTGGGACTTTATGTCTGCATCTTGCAGCGATAATGTGCGAATTTGCATAGATGTGCTGCCTCTTAATCCAGTTGGTAAGTTCCCACCGGGCCCAAGCTAACAGGAGCTGTTCTGGTGTTTCGTATAGGTTTCGTACCTGGGCATATGGCACTCCTGCTTCTTTTTCTAGGGCCCGACCCCAATTTGAATTTCTTAGGTCGTCACTTTGACACCTCCAGCACCACAAATTAAACACTGTTCTCTGTTCCACCCACGAGCAGTCCCCACAGCCCCCGCACTTTAGGGCTACCCAGGCTTCACACCATGACCCCCCACACGCACAACAAGGACGGCTGCTGAGAGGCTGTTCTTCCTGGTGGACGTGGCTCTCAATCCAATCAGCCCAATTCGGTGGTGGCTGCCTTAGCGCCTCACGGGCAGTGCTGTTATAGCGTCCCAAAAAGGTGGGGTTATCCATTCTAGTACCCGTGTCTCCCGCGTTTTCTTTTGTAGCTGTGTGAGTGCACCGAGTAGGTGGTTGGCAGTACTCCAGATGGTAAGATCGATGGGCGAGGAGATATCTCGGCAGGAGACAAACCCTTCATCGATGCAGCATATAATACCCTTGAGGGCTTCATGTTGTTGCGGGGTCACGGTTACGGGTGCGGTTGGGTCAGTTCCTTTAAGTAGTGGTCTGAGGGAGTCTAGCAAGGAGTTGGGTATCCCAACAATCGGCTTGAACCATTGCAGATCTCCTAGCAGTCGCTGTGCCTCATTTAGAGTGGTGATCTTTGTTACAAGCTGGAGCTTCTGCGGCCGTACGATCTGGCCTGTGATAGACCACCCCAAGTACTTCCATGGTGTGGATTGCTGTATTTTTTCTTGAGCTATTATGAGGGATGCCTTTGCTAGGGTGCTTTGAATTTCCTGCATTTGAGTGTCTGTAAATGCTGATTCTTGAGCAAAGAGGATATTATCCATATAATGATAAATAATTGTGTTGGGCCACTGTATCCTTAATGGTTGTAATGCGGCATCAACATACAGTTGGCACAGGGTAGGCGAGTTTTTCATTCCTTGTGGAAGAACAGTCCATTCATACCGTTTATCAGGTTCTTCTCTGTTTATTGCTGGTAGGGTGAACGCAAATCTTTTAGTATCTTGAGGGTGTAAGGCAATAGTGAAGAAGCAGTCCTTTAGATCAATGATCAGAAGAGGCCAATGCTGTGGGAGCATTGCTGGGTTGGGGAGGCCTGGCTGTAATGCTCCCAATTGCCTCCATTTGATTATTTACTGCTCTTAAATCGTGTAGAAGACGATATTTTCCTGACTTCTTTTTGATCACAAAAATTGGCGTGTTCCATGGGCTTGTCGAGAGTTTCAAATGTCCTTGTTGGAATTGTTCTTTTACGAGTTGATGTGCTTGTATTAGACTTTCCCTTTTTAGAGGCCATTGCTTAACCATTACCGGTTCATTGGTAGTCCAGGTGATTGGGATTGGGAAAGTCCAAGCAATGGCAATTACCCCAAAGGGTGCTCGTTGGATAAAACGACCCCCATCTGAGCCAAGATGTCCCTTCCAATTAGGCAATGTACCGATGGTGGTAATGCAACTATGGACAACACAGTCACCAAATCTTGTCCATCTATAGTGACCCTTACTGGAGGAGTTTTTCTGGCAAGGGTGAACCCTCCGACGCCTGTCACAGTATCCGTAGTTTGCAGTGATGGCCAGTTGTGGGGCCATTTTTCTGGTGAGACAATGCTGGTATCTGCCCCAGTGTCTAGGAGTCCCATCATTTCTATTGTCTCTCCTGCATAGGTTAGTTTCACCTTCTTTTTGGGTCTGGTATGGAGATCCATTGTGAGCATAGCAATACCTGATGATCCGAATCCTTGGTCTCCACGTGGGGTTTGTCTTTGTGGTTGAACACCCCGGCTCAACTGTGGAAGTGGAATAAATTGAGCAATACGCTGACCTGCCTCAATTGTCAGAGGAGGAAAAGGAGTATAAACCATTATTTGTATTTCTCCCGTGTAGTCTGCATCGATGACACCTGGTAGCACAAACAGTCCTACAATGGAGCTCGACGAGCGTCCCACTATTAGTCCTCCATAAGCTTGTCCTTTGATATTTATCGGGCCGTAAACTCCAGTTGGGACTTTGACGGGGCGAGCTGTTATCAAAGATGTTTTTACTGCGGCTGCCAGGTCGAGTCCCAGGCTCCCTGTTGTGGCTGGTTGTAGACAGGAGATGGCGCTGATGTCACAGCGGCTACTTGTGTTCGGGCGCGGCTGCCGGGCGCGCTTCGCTGGGAGTTTTCCGACTTGCGGCGACAAGCTGACGTGTTATGCGTGTTGTTCTGGCAGTTTTGGCACCATACTCCTGGGGCACGGCACTCACGTCGGAAGTGGCCTTTTCCTCCGCATCTGTAGCAGCGCGCTGAGGGAGGTCGGTGATCACCCGACGTGGCTGGGGCCGCTGTAGAAGCACGGAGCGGAGCAAGAGCGGCTAGCACCTGTGACTGTGTGGACTCGGCTTGTTTCTGCAGCCCTAAGCCTATTTCTTTTAGTGCATTAACTAAGAAAACCTGTGCCCCTGTCGGCTGTAAAGCCATCCTTTCCAATGCCTCTTCTATCGTCCAATTGGCTGCTAAAGTTGATAATACCCTTTTTGTTGCCTCATTGCTATTCTGCAACGCACATTGCTTTAGCATCGCCCCTCTCATATACTCTGGGACTTCTGCCTTTTCAATAGCAGCAGCAGCCTTATCTACAAAGTCCCCAAAGGATTCATTTCTTCCCTGTTTTATCCCCATATACATGGGTATGCCTGAGCTATCTTTGACCTGACCGATGGCACTCCTTACTAGACGCATGGCTTCCCTAACCTTGTCGGGTCCTGAAATCATTTGAGCTTCTGTCCTGCGGTATTGACCCAATCCCATTAGTTCGTCTATGGTAATTCCAGCTAACGGATCTCCCGGGCCCCTCTGTGTTGCAACTGACTCCTGAACAAGAGCTTGCCAGTGGGCGTTAAATAGCAACTGCTGATGTTGCGTGAAAATCAATTTCACTATACTTCTCATATCATTTGGCAACAACAGGTATGTATCGAACAAGAAATCTAGCATCTGCTTAGCTGGCTCACTCCGGAAACCAAACTGACTCACTGTCTGTCTCAGCTGGGCTAGCAGCTTCCAGTCGGGAGGCGAATATGCTCCCACTTGGATGGCTTGTCCTTGTTGATTTATCCCCTGTGTATACGTGACGGGGAAAACCCAGGCTTTCGCTGCGTCAACAGCGCTCTCGTCCCCAGTCTCCAAGCCGTGTCTGGCTAGCATACTCCACGCCTCCCCCCGCCGTCTTGCCATCTCCTCCCACAGGTCGCTTTCCGCCCTAGGGACCGGAGCTGGCTCCACGGCGGGCTTAGGGACGCTGGGCTCAGACCGGCAAGGGGATTTTTCGCCGCCGGTCTGGGGCCCTTCGCCCTCGGAAGGCGGGGTTACTCCGCCTTCTGCAATTGTCTCCGCCGCCGCAGCGGAATCCTCCTCAAGCTCTTCTAAGGGGGGTGCCGAGGGCCAAGCGCAGCTAGCCATGTCTGTCATTCCTGCTGTCTCCCCAGAGATAGGTATTTCTACTCTGGTCGTGCTGGGTGCTCCGGGCTCATTATCGCCGTACTGAGCATTTCTTTTATATGCCTCTACTGCCTCCCGAGCCGCCCTTCTCTCCGCCTGCTGCTTCAGTAATGCGTTATGAACTACCTGCCAGATCTTTCCCAGCTTTTTTGCTGTTTTATCATCTTCTAATACCGCCTCCCACAGTGCAACCCCTAACTTACGCCACTCATTTAAATCATGCACGGTGTGAGGATTAGAGAATAAACCTTTAGCATAACCCCAGACTAACAACCCCGGTATGTCCTTCCTGGGATTAATCTCTTTTAACCCTAACTTATCTATATGTACTATAAATAAATCATATGCTGCTTGCCTGTCCATTTTTTGTCGTCAGCGCTGTTGCAACTCTCCGGCTTCGGCAGCACGTATGGCCCAGGACCACCTTTATGGCTCCTGGGGGTGTCTTCCCTACGTCGTTTGACACCGACCCGGTTGCAGCAGGCCCCAACTCTACTTCACCGACCGTGGCGCGTTCTCCCCCGTTTTCTTTTTCAGCGACGGAGGCACGTCGGGGTTCACCATTTGTCGGAGAAGGGAGACACGGACACCATATGGTCATCAGCAAAGTCTCGTTTATTGATACGCAGAGTGGCGATTAAATACAGTGCTTAATTAGCTCATGCATAGTGCAAAATCTGAGCTCATCATTGGTTTAGATGTGCAACTTAGCTAAGCACTTCGGCATTCATGTTTTTCTCAATTCTGCGTGCCTTCCTTATCTCAAGGACACTGTATCCGTGAGACTGAGGCCCACTTTGCTAGCTTCACTAAGTTGATCTGACTATGGCCTTTTTCTTCCAGCTATTCCTGCACCAGGCTCTCTACAATTGTGACCCTGCAGGGTCTCATGGAAGCAAGGGGCCATTGTGAGCCTGCAGAAGCAAAGACAACATTGAGACACCGTGGGGCCCCATGGAACCAAGGGGACATGGAACAGATCTGGCTGACTTGGCCTCCCGGGGGCCACCTGGCAAGACTGGCTGATCCTGGAATGTTGAGGACTGCCTCTCCTCAGCTCCTGGAGCACTGAGGCTCTGTGCTTTCCTTCCTATGGAAAAGTACCATCCCCTTTTGCAGGTTCCCACGGCTGAAACTGATATTCCCCCTGAAAAAGCACTACATACAAGGCTTGCTCCCAGCCAAAATCTGCTAGGAGTAACAGCTCTGGGTGGCCACCGTTTCCTGAGGGCTGCCTCTCATCTACCACTCTAAGGGTCGGTGTGAAGTTTCCCTCATTTTTGCCTCATGACCCTCTCAAGAAGACCTCAAGGACCCCCACCCAGGTTGACTCTGGACAATGGTTTTCTGGCCTGCTTGAGGTGGGTGCTTGCCAAGGGACTCTTTGCAGGTGTGTTGTGCTCACTGGACTCTGCTGTCATGGTACCAGCTGAAGCCTGCATGTACTGCACGACCACACCTGTCTCTTGGAGCACCACACAATGCTCCATAAATCTCCCCACCTCTTGGCCACAAGCCACTCGCTTTGGAAAAGGACTATAAAAGAGCGATCCTCTGGAGAAGACCCTGAGTACTCCCCACGGATGACCACCCTTCCATTGCCTGGCCCACCATGACGTTGGTCACGTCTGTTGGTAGCTATTTCCCCCTTCCCCTCTTTTTCTCTCTCTCTATACTCCGTTTCCTATATCTCTCCCCTCTATCGCAACTGAATTGTTTGGCATTCAATAAAAATGCATTGCTGTTGTTGAATAAACTGATTTGTCCCCCGCTATTTGCCTGCTATTACCTCTGAGATCAAACAATCCCTGGCCTGTGTTGGCAGATGGTGACACCCTCCCCCGCCCAAATCCCCCATCCCCCTGCTTCTCCCAGTTGATTGCTGATCGTGCTGTGACATGGAATGGAACATCCCTTGCGCCAGTCCAGCCCAGCTGTCCCATCCCTGTTCCCTCAGGAACACTTGCCCACCCCAAGCCCATGGGTTGGAGGGGCTTGCAGACACGCCTCGTGGGGGGAGCATTGTGACAAGGACAGGAGAACAGAACAACATTTACACTTATCAAGGGCAGAGAACAGAAGAGCACAGCCTTGGAGAAACGCACAAAGGATGTAGCTGAGGCAAACAGAGCGTGCACAAAATGCAAGGAGAATGTCAGCTCAGCTCTGCAAGGCTGACAAAAGCAGAAGTTATACACAACAATAATATTGCCCTTCCTCAAAAGCGGGGATCAAAGAGCAGTCACCTAAAAAGGACAGTGCATGTTGAAGACACACTCCAAAGAACCATAGAAGGACTTGTGAGAAGGGGTGCAATTATGGCAAATAAATTCCAGGAGGGGTTAACTAATGAATACATCATCAGTGTGAGTGATAAAAGCTCCGATTGCCTGGTGGCCAGTGCATTCGAGTAGATGAAGGATTGCCCAAGTGGCCACCATGGTGTAATAAAGAATACCTGCTCTCAGATCCTCAAAACTGTGTTCAAAAGTTGCTATCCAGCAGATTTCAGTATCAGTGGTGTCCCTGACTCCATTATGCCCCTTGCACACTTTCACGAGGGCCCCTTGGTTCCACGAGGCCCTGCTGGATAACAGTGGACCCTTGGTTCCATTTGGGTCTGTACTGTCAAAATGGCCTCCTTGGTTCTGCACTGCCACAATGCTCTCCTTGGTGCCACGAGGCCTTGGTGTGTCACAACAGCCTCTCGGTTCCATGAACTGCCATAGTGTCAGCACGGTCTCTTGGATCTGCAGTATCACGATGGACAGTTGGTTACAAGCAGCCCCGCCGTGTCACAACGACTATTTGCTTCAGGTGGCCCCCACAGTGTCACCATGGCCCCTTGGTTCCACGAGGCCTCGCTGCAGAACAATGGCCTCTCAGTTCCAGGAGGTTTTGTACTGTCAACAGTGCTCTCCTTGGTTCTACAGTGGCTGCTTGCTTCCATAAGGTTCCTCGGTGTCACAGTGGTCTCCTTGGCTCCATGAGGCTCTGCAATGTCCCAATACCCCATGGTTTCCATGAGCTTCTGTCCCATCAACCATGTCCTTTGCTCCAGTGAGGCCCCGCAATGGCACACTGGACCCTTGGCTCCATGAGGTTCCATAGTGTGACATGGTTGCCTTGATTCCAAGAGGTTCTGCTGGGTCACACTGGACCCTTGGCTCCGTGAGGTTCCGTGGTATCGCCATGGTTTCCCTGGATCCGCAGTAGCACTATGGACCATAGGTTTCATGCAGCTTTGCTGTGCTACAGTGGCTCCTTGGTTCCATCAAGTGCCACTGTGTAACAAGGGAATCTTGGTCCCATGAGGTTCTGGACTGTCACAATGCTATCCTTGGTTCTGGACTCTAACAACGGACCCTTGATTCCACGAGATTCCATTACGTCACAATGCTCTCCTTGGTTCCACAAGGTCCTCCTTGTTTCCACAAGGCCTTGCTCTGTCACAATGGACCCTTGGTTCCATGAGCTTCCGTAGTGTAACCATGGTCTCCTGGGATCTGCATTGTCACAATGGACAATTGGTTGCATGGGAGCCTGCTGTGTCACAAGAGAGCCTTAGTTCCATGACGTTCTGGACTGTCACAGTGGTCTCCCTGCTTCAACGAGGCCCTGGAGTGTCACAAGGGCTGCTTGGTTCTGTGAGCTTCCACAACGTCCCAATGGTCTCCTTGTTTCTGCAGTGTCATAGTGGACTCTTGGTTCCATTAGGTTCTCTAAATGTCACAGGTCTCCCTGGTTCCATGTGGCCCTGCTGTGTCACCACAGCCCCTTGGTTCCAGGAGTTTCTGGGCTGTCAGCAGTGGTTCCTTTTCTTCCAATCAGGCACCGCTGTGTCACACTGCACCCTGGCTTCCATGAAGTTCTTCAGTGTCACAGTGGCCCCTTGGATCCATGCGGTCCCATAGTGTCACCATGGTCTCCTTGGATCTGCATTGTCATAAGGGACCATTGGTTCCATGTGGCCCGGCTGTGTCACAGTGATGTGGATTCCGTAATTGCCTTCAGCGTCACAATGGAGCCTTGTTTCTGTGAGGCTCTCAACTGTCACAATTGTCTCCTTGGTTCCATCAGCCCCCGCTGTGTCACAAGGGTCCCCTTGGTTCCATGAGCACACCAAAGCTTTGCATAAACATTGAGCAGCACCTGCTTAACACACCTGGGAACATCTGTCTGCATTCAAAAGACAGGTCACAGCTGAGAAAGGCACCAGCAGCTTCCATCTGCAACAGAGATGCAGGGAAAGGACAAGGACAGAGAATTCAGCTGCAAGACTCCGAGAATTCTGCATCCAGACATCATTTCTGGTCCCACTGTCCCTAGTAGAAAGGTGTCATCATTCCAGGCAGCCTGTACTCAGCATGTGCTTCTACAGTGGGGATTTGTCGTTTAGGAAACCTGCTCAGGCTTTTCCCTTCTTTCCTCACAAACAGGAATACTTGTCCCGGGCCTGGATGCAGGCAGAGCCCTGAGGAGAGCACGTGGGACATGGTGCAGTGGGCAGGGACAGCCAGCTGCAGAGTTCAGGGGGGAAGGGCTTCCGGTGCAGGGCCAGGGATGTCAGTCCCAGCTGGGCCACGTCAGACACGCTGAGGCTGGGCTTGGGGAGCAGCTTGTCCAAACAGGGTCAGCCTGCAAGGGGCTCATTCTTCTGTGGGCCCACACCTCCTAAGGAGACGTTCAGCATCAAGATCACCTGGGGAATGCCTAAGTTGCTTCTTCTTGGAACTGAAAAAGAAAAATTACTCCCTTTTATAACACTGAAAATCGTGAGCTGTACCTTGAAATCTTCCTCCTTAAGAGAACTCCAAAGGGACTCCAAGCAGCTGCACAAGGCCTGGAGACTGGAAGACATTGGAAAGAAGACAAAGAGCTCCTGAGGGTTTTCTGTATTTTAATGATCCCCAACGGTGGATTTGGGGCTGAGTCCAGGAGCCCCAGGCACTGAGAGAAGGTTGAAGAAGCTGCTCAAGGAGTCAGAAGCAAAACTCCAAGTCCCTTGAAGCATCAGTGGCCCCACTGAGGGCAGGGACTGCCAAAGGCTCCCCAGGGAGTGGTGAGAGCAGATCCTTGAGGCCAGGATTGCAGGAGCCCGAGGCTGTGAGCAGGGAACTGCAATGCTGAGCAAGGCCTGGGCTGGTTGGAGGAAGCAGAAAGGCCAAGGCCTGAGCCCAGGCCTGGGCCAGCAGGGCCTGTCCCTCACAGGTGGCTCGGGGCTGTTCCTGGGGCACTGGGACGGGAGAGGCAGCAAGGACAAATGTCATCAGGCTGTGTGACACTCCAGATGCTCATGGAACCAAGGGCCAGTGTGACACAGCAGGGCCTGATGGAAACAAGAGGCCGTGCTGAGCCTGCGTGCCTGTAACACCCCAGAACACTGAAATGCTGAGGGTGAGCAAAGGTTCCTTTACTCGAGTTTGGTGCAGAGTAGAAACCCCAGCCAGATATTCTCAAGAGGTCAAAACGACACAAAAGTGTACTGGAAAAACACAGAAAACCGAGCTCCTTTGGCAAATGATTTCATACAACATCCAATTCAACGTGCAACACTTAGCGTAGCAGGAACATCATTAACTCAGCCCATGTAAGATGGAAACCTTTAGGCATAAAAATGTTAAACTACCCAAAAACATTCCAGTAAAAGAGGATAAGAAGGTTAAAAGAGAAAAAAGAGACAGAAAGACAGAAGATCTCCAGATAGATATGCAGAGAGCTACCAGCTGCTAGGCTTCCAGTGTGGCTGAGACACAGACCCAGGAGATTTCAGGATTCAGACCAGGGCTTGACGTCATGCCCGATTTTTTCAATTCCCTAGCGTTTTGTAAGCTCTCCTCTTTTCGGGGACATCTGCTTTCTTCCCACTCACTGCTGTGTTTCATTGCCTTTGTGTGGGATTGATTGACAGCTCGGCCAATCAGAGCTGGGTGGGCGCTGCCCCTGCTGTGTGATTGATTGACGGCTCAGCCAATCAGAGCTGGGTGGGCGCTGCCCATGCTGTGTGATTGATTGACAGCTCAACCAATCAGAGCTGGGTGGGCGCTGCCCCTGCTGTGTGATTGATTGACGGCTCAGCCAATCAGAGCTGGGTGGGCGCTACCCCTGCTGTGTGATTGGCAGATCTGCCAGGCTGGGGGCGGGGCTCTGTCCCACCTCATTCCAAGGTCTGTCCCAGCCCCAGCCCCACTCGGCCATTCCGAGCATCCCGAGGGGTCTGGGGACATTGATGTCATCCAGCCTCTGACAGCGACCATGGGGACACTGCGGAACCTCATGGAACCAAAGAGACCATTTTGACACTCTGGTGCCTCATGCAATCAGGGGCACCTTTGTGAGACTCAGGACCCCAGTGGAACCAAGGGTCAGTGATGAAGCTGTGCGGCCCAGAGAACCAAGGAGCCTTTGTTACACAGCAGGGCCACATGGAGCCCAGGGGCCTTGGTGACTCTGCAGGACCTTAGGGAAGCAAGGGGCCATTGTTATCACTACTGAAGCAGGGAGAATATTGTGACAAGGAGAATATCGGGACACTACAGGGACTCCTGGAATCAAGGAGAACATTGTGACCCTGTGAGGCCCCATGGAACCAAGGCAACATGGAACAGGTCTGGCTGGCTGGGCCTCCCGGGGGCCACCTGGCAAGACTGGCTGATCCTGGAATGTTGAGGACTGCCTCTCCTCAGCTCCTGGAGCACTGAGGCTCTGTGCTTTCCTTCCTATGGAAAAGTACCATCCCCTTTTGCAGGTTCCCACGGCTGAAACTGATATTCCCCCTGAAAAAGCACTACATACAAGGCTTGCTCCCAGCCAAAATCTGCTAGGAGTAACAGCTCTGGGTGGCCACCGTTTCCTGAGGGCTGCCTCTCATCTACCACTCTAAGGGTCGGTGTGAAGTTTCCCTCATTTTTGCCTCATGACCCTCTCAAGAAGACCTCAAGGACCCCCGCCCAGGTTGACTCTGGACAATGATTTTCTGGCCTGCTTGAGGTGGGTGCTTGCCAAGGGACTCTTTGCAGGTGTGTTGTGCTCACTGGACTCTGCTGTCATGGTACCAGCTGAAGCCTGCATGTACTGCACGACCGCACCTGTCTCTTGGAGCACCACACAATGCTCCATAAATCTCCCCACCTCTTGGCCACAAGCCACTCGCTTTGGAAAAGGACTATGAAAGAGCGATCCTCTGGAGAAGACCCTGAGTACTCCCCACGGATGACCACCCTTCCATTGCCTGGCCCACCATGACGTTGGTCTCGTCTGTTGGTAGCTATTTCCCCCTTCCCCTCTTTTTCTCTCTCTAGACTCCATTTCCTATATCTCTCCCCTCTATCGCAACTGAATTGTTTGGCATTCAATAAAAATGCATTGCTGTTGTTGAATAAACTGATTTGTCCCCCGCTATTTGCCTGCTATTACCTCTGAGATCAAACAATCCCCGGCCTGTGTTGGTAGATGGTGACACTCCCCCCCCCCTCCCCCCCCCCCCCCCCGCAAATCCCCCATCCCCCTGCTTCTCCCAGTTGATTGCTGATCGTGGTGTGACATGGAATGGAACATCCCTTGGGCCAGTCCAGCCCAGCTGTCCCATCCCTGTTCCCTCAGGAACACTTGCCCATCCCAAGTCCATGGGTTGGAGGGGCTTGCAGACACGCCTCGTGGGGCGAGCACTGTGACAAGGACAGGAGAACAGAACAACATTTACACTTACCAAGGGCAGAGAACAGAAGAGCACAGTCTTGGAGAAACGCACAAAGGATGTAGCCGAGGCAAACGGAGCGTGCACAAAACGCAAGGAGAATGTCAGCTCAGCTCTGCAAGGCTGACAAAAGCAGAAGTTATACACAACAATAATATTGCCCTTCCTCAAAAGCGGGGATCAAAGAGCAGTCACCTAAAAAGGACAGTGCATGTTGAAGGCAGACTCCAAAGAACCATAGAAGGACTTGTGAGAAGGGGTGCAATTATGGCAAATAAATTCCAGGTGGGGTTAACTAATGAATACATCATCAGTGTGAGTGATAAAAGCTCCGATTGCCTGGTGGCCAGTGCATTCGAGTAGATGAAGGATTGCCCAAGTGGCCACCATGGTGTAATAAAGAATACCTGCTCTCAGATCCTCAAAACTGTGTTCAAAAGTTGCTATCCAGCAGATTTCAGTATCAGTGGTGTCCCTGACTCCATTATGCCCCTTGCACACTTTCACGAGGGCCCCTTGGTTCCACGAGGCCCTGCTGGATAACAGTGGACCCTTGGTTCCATTTGGGTCTGTACTGTCAAAATGGCCTCCTTGGTTCTGCACTGCCACAATGCTCTCCTTGGTGCCACGAGGCCTTGGTGTGTCACAACAGCCTCTCGGTTCCATGAACTGCCATAGTGTCAGCACGGTCTCTTGGATCTGCAGTATCACGATGGACAGTTGGTTACAAGCAGCCCCGCCGTGTCACAACGACTATTTGCTTCAGGTGGCCCCCACAGTGTCACCATGGCCCCTTGGTTCCCCGAGGCCTCGCTGCAGAACAATGGCCTCTCAGTTCCAGGAGGTTTTGTACTGTCAACAGTGCTCTCCTTGGTTCTACAGTGGCTGCTTGCTTCCATAAGGTTCCTCGGTGTCACAGTGGTCTCCTTGGCTCCATGAGGCTCTGCAATGTCCCAATAGCCCATGGTTTCCATGAGCTTCTGTCCCATCAACCATGTCCTTTGCTCCAGTGAGGCCCCGCAATGGCACACTGGACCCTTGGCTCCATGAGGTTCCATATGTTGCGTTTCCTAGATACATTGTAAATGGTACATCCCGTGACCCCTGCTGTGCCCTGTATCTTGGTCCCTCTCCCCTCCTGGCCACACAGAGCTGGCTGGGATCCAATTTCTCCCCGCCCCCCCTTTCCAGACCCTAGAAAAGGTCAGAACCCACTGACCTCGCTCTCTTTCCCGCATTTTTTCCCCCACTCTTTCCCGCACTTTTTTCCCCACTCTTTTCCCGTTCTCTCTTTTTTTCCCCCTCTCTTTTCCCTTCCCTTTTCACTCACTACCCACGAGAAATAAACGTGTAACTTTATCAGGGGAAAGAGCCTCTTTTGATATCTTATCTACGTCTTTGTGGCTAAGGCCCAGAGGAATATCATCCCAACACCTGAGCTAGACCGGTGGAAGGTGAAAGACTCTGTTATAGGCCGGAAAGAAGCAGTAACAGTTGGCGCCCCACGTGCGTGTTTCTTTAAAGCACCCACGTTTCGCTGTGATCCCTAATTTCGGGATTCGACCAGCATAGGAGCTGATCAACTAGCTAAAATTTCTTTAAGCTGCATTTTGTGCAGTTCGAAGACTTTTCAGCACGAACCGGCAGCCTGTCAATCCCAGACAGGTTGGTTCACGACGTGGATCCACTACCATGTACACAGACGTGTCTGCCTGCAAGAGAAAAGGTGAGTTAAGCGTCCCTTTCCGGCGGGGGGGTTCCCGGAGCTCCGCGGGGGACGTCTCACCGGTGGCATTTTGCCGGCCCGGAGCCGTCCTCGGAAGGACAGGCGGCACGGGCGTGTTTGCAGCGTGCGCGCAGCTTGGAAGCCCTCGGCCACGTGGTGCGGCGCGGGGGCTGGGGGGGGCTGGACGCGGCCACCCCAGGCGCGGCGCAGCAGGCAGGCAGCTTTGATCGGTTTCAAAGCTGCGACACAGGGGGGTTTTTTTCCGTTTTTGCGGTTTTTACAGGTTGTTGCGGCGCGGGGGCGGTCCCTACAGCGGCGCGGGCGCCACACGTAGGTTTTGCTGACAAAAAACGGCGAAATTAACATCGGTTCCGCATCTAGTAAAGCCTGAAAACCGTGGTGTACGTCTTAACAACTAACTCCTTTCCTGTGTTTTAACGGTAGTGGGCTAGATATAGTGCAAATTGCTAACACTATGGGGATACAGCAATCTGCTTTACAAAAGAGTATAACAAAACAACTCAAAGAAATACTAAGTTCAGGAAATGTTTTAATATCTAATAAAAAACTAGCCCGTTTTGCCAGCTGGCTGTCTGTTGAAATATCGGACCTTGAATTGCAAAATGTAAATTCGATTTCATTTTGGGATGAAATAGGGAATTTATTAACTTCAAAAGTAGAAAATGGAGATAAAACTGCCTCTGTATTCCTTCCGATATTCTTACAAATTCGGAAAGTTTTAATTCAGACAGAAAACAACAGACAGCAGCAGCAAAATGATTCAAGCTCACCTTCCCTTTCCAAAAATCCCTATAACCATAAACCGGAAAGCACCCCAGGGTCTCCCTTGGAAATGCAGCATGCTCAACACGGCTGTAACTGTGCTGAAACCCCAAATCCTCCCCAGTATCCCGGTTCTGACGATTTTTCTAAAATTATCAGTTCTCCTTCCTTGTCCCCTTCCCCTCCAGGCCACGAACACGTGGCCGTATCTGGACAGGTCAGGATTGGGGTCCCAGATAGCACTGGACATGCGATTCAGGGAGTGGGGGAGGGCCGATATGGTGACAGCCACGTGTCTCCTCCTTCATCCCGCAACCCCCTTCCCCCTCTGGTCCCAGCCCCTAAGCCTGTCCCCTCCCATAACTCCTCCCTGCCCTCGGCTCCACCGCCCCCTCCCCCCTCCAAGACCCTGTCCTGCCTGGTACCTGGCGACCCCGCCCACAGGTGTTGCAATCCTGGATTCCACCACCCCTCCCCCTCTCCGGTTTCACATTCCTTCCCTCCAAGCTGCTGCGGGGTGGGGGAGGTCAATGTAGCCCCTGCTGGGTTCAGTGCCGGAGGGGGTGGGGGTGGGGAGGGATCAGCCCACAGCCCCTGGGGGATGGATGGTGCTCCCGTAGTGGGGGGGGGCAGGGAGCCTCCTGGGCCCGGTGGGGGGGGGATGCCCAAACCTGAAAGTCAGCACCAGGAGAAAGAGTATGTACCATCAGTTGCTCCTGTAGTTTATCTTGGTAAGAGAAACGGAAAAAGAAGTTATCAGCCTTTGTCCTACCAAGATAAAAAAGAAATTTGTAAAGTGCAAAGAGAATTTGGTAGGAATAGTGAAATCTTTAAAGGCATAATGAGAGCCACTTTTAATTCAAACGAACTGGTTCCATATGATATCAAAGAGCTTTTCCGGTGTCTGTTAACCCCTTCCGAATATGATCTATGGGAAAGCCTATGGAAAAGATCTTTAAAAGTGCTTTTACAAGAGCTTTTAAAAAGCTCAGATAATGCAAAGGATGCTGATAATAATGATATCACATATGAACACCTATGTGGGGAGAAAGATTGGCATTGCCCTGAAAACCAAACTAGAGCACTATCTAAGTCTGTCTTAGATAAGATATGCAATGCTGCAGAAAAAGCCTTTAATCAATTACCAACAGTAGATACTAAAGGCAGTTATATTAACATTAAACAGTTTACCTCTGAGAGTTTCTTACAGTTTGTGGACCGCCTTCGTATGCAAGTAGAAAGACAAGTGTCTGATCCAGTATTACAAGCTGAATTAATTAAAGAAATGGCTCAGAAGAATGCTAATGAAACCTGCCGTAGGGTTATCCTTGGCCTTCCCCTGGAGCCAGCACCTAGCTTAGCACAGATGATTGAAGCCTGCGCCAGAAAAGCAGAACTGCTCAGTGGACACGAAAGAAATCCAGGACTGGCACACCCAAGGACCATAGCAGCTGTAACACCGGAAGCCAAGAAGCAACCAGTGACACCAGAGCAACTGCAGCACATCATCTGCTTCCAGTGCAAGCAGCCAGGACACTTCGCCAGGGACTGTCCACACAACCAGAAACAGAAGAAAACCAACAAACAAAAAAACTAACTTTACAGCGCGTGCCCGCCATTAACACCATAGCGCGCTCGGCTATAAATACTGCGGGCTCCACACTCGCAAAAGACTCTCTCTTCATAAACAAAAAGGGGGAGGATGGGATAGAGGGTGTAGGGATGTATGTCAATGAAAATATCAAATGTTCAGTTAACAAGGTTTGGAAGCCACTAGGCAGTTTTAGGCTTGTGACTACCAGAGGTTTTCATTTCAGGTCACCTGACTGGACAGTCATAACAGTGGACTTACCTAACAGTACACAGGACGTGACGTTAAACCACATGAAACTGGACAGTGAGTACTTTGTTGTCGGTGACACAGCACACACACCCCTAGAGATTGAGGTGGTTCCCATGACCATCAAGGGAAGCATAACTAGCCTCATTCTCCTGGCTCGATGTCCTCTACCACCATATTACCTGGCTGAGGGACAAATCCTTGCCCAGGCCATTCCTGTTCCACAGGAGGTTCCAGTAGATGGAAAATCACCTGAAGTCTACTGGGCAGAAGTGGTGGGTGAGGACAAGCCCTCTCTGGCATGTAACCTAACCCGTGGATCAGATCACCTCCATGTGGAGGGGGTATTGGACACGGGTGCCGATGTGACTATCATACCTGAAAGGATGTGGCCGTCACATTGGGAACTTCAGCCTGTGGCAGGCAGAATCCAGGGTGTAGGAGGAGTAAAATTGGCAAAAATATCAAAAAGCATCGTACAAATTGAGGGGCCGGATGGAAAATTGGCTAGCATCCGTCCATTTGTTACAGATTATAAATGCCCTCTATGGGGGAGAGACACCATGTCACAGTGGGGGGTAAAATTAATTATCCCTAAAACTCCTCGGGATTTTTAGAAGCGGCCACTGTGGGGCGCCCTACCCAAAAGTTAAAATGGCTAGATGATACCCCAAAGTGGGTAGCACAGTGGCCCATGAGTAAGGAAAAGCTCAGGGCGCTTGAGGAGCTTGTGGAGGAACAATTGGCTAAAGGCCACATAGAAGAGACCACAAGTGCGTGGAATTTCCCGATTTTTGTGGTAAAGAAACCAGAGAAAGACAAGTGGAGGCTGCTCCACGACCTCCGGGAAATAAACAAAGTAATTGAAGACATGGGGTCTCTCCAACCTGGAATGCCTTCTCCAACAATGCTTCCCAGAGATTGGCAATTGGCTGTTCTAGACATCAAGGATTGTTTCTTCCATATACCCCTACACCCAGAGGATGCCCCACGGTTTGCCTTCTCGGTTCCTACCATCAATCGAGAGGCCCCAATGAAGCGCTACCACTGGAGAGTCCTTCCACAGGGAATGAAATGTAGTCCCTTCATCTGCCAGTGGCATGTGGCTTCATTGCTGTCCCAGGTGCGTGCCCAGAGAGGGGAGGCCATCATCCTGCATTACATGGATGATGTGCTAGTGTGTGCACCCGATAACTCTCTACTCCAGGACACACTTGACCTTGTGGTTAAAGTTTTAACCTCTGCTGGATTTGAATTGCAGGAGGACAAAGTCCAAAGGATGCCACCTTGGAAGTACCTGGGCCTGGAAATCACTGCACGGACCATTGTTCCGCAGAAATTGGAAATTAATTGTAATCCTAAAACCTTAGCAGATCTCCATTCCCTGTGTGGATCATTGAATTGGGTTAGGCCCTGGCTAGGCCTCACTAATGAGGACCTAGAACCTCTCTTCAATTTATTGAAAGGGGACAGAGAGCTGCTTTCTCCCAGGGAACTGACCCCAGAGGCAAAGACTGCAATCGAAAAGGTACAAAAGACCTTAGGAGAGAGGCAAGCTCACCGTTACCAGCCCGAGCTGCCCTTCAAATTCATTATCCTAGGGAAACTGCCACACTTACACGGGTTAATATTCCAATGGATCAAGGAGCAGAGAGAGTCACTCTTAATCATAGAGTGGGTCTTCCTCTCCCACCAGAGATCCAAAACTATCACTAAGCCACAAGAGTTAATAGCACAGCTGATTCGGAAAGCAAGGATCAGACTGCATGAATTAGCTGGCTGTGACTTCACATGTATTCACCTCCCTGTTAAACTGTCTGAGGAGGGAAAGAACTCTCCTGAAAAATTGACTAAAGAGATGTTTGAGCATTTGCTCCAGAGCAATGCCAGTCTCCAATTAGCCCTGGACAGCTACAGAGGACAAATATCAGTCCATGCCCCGTCTCACAAGCTGTTTAATGAGGAATTCCACCTCATTCCTCGTGAGAAGAGGAGTCGGAGACCACTCAAAGCTCTCACAGTGTTCACAGATGCATCTGGGGCATCCCACAAGTCGGTGATGACTTGGAGAGATCCTCAGACTCAGCATTGGGAAGCTGATGTTGAGTTTGTGGAAGGGTCACCCCAGGTAGCTGAACTGGCAGCAGTCGTGAGAGCCTTTGAAAAGTTCTCAGAGCCAATAAACTTGGTAACAGACTCAGCCTATGTAGCGGGGATAGTGTCCAGGGCAGAGCAGGCAGTGCTCAGAAACATCGAAAATGAGCAGCTTTTCAGGTTGCTTTCCAAACTAATTTATTTGATTTCTCATAGAGAACATCCGTTCTATGTGATGCATGTGAGATCACACACAGATTTGCCAGGCGAAATTGCAGAAGGGAACCGTCAGGCAGACTCCCTTGCAACCCCAGCAGAACAAGCACGCCTTCCTGACATCTTCCAACAAGCAAAGCTGAGCCACCAGCAGTATCATCAGAATACACCAGGTCTAATGCGTCAGTTCCAGCTAACACGGAGTCAGGCTCGAGCCATTGTGGCCACCTGTCCCAACTGTCAGCTGCACACCATGCCCTCAATAGGCATGGGGGTAAACCCCCGAGGTCTTGGCAGTTGTGAGGTATGGCAAACAGACATCACACACATTCCTAGTTTTGGTCGCCTCAAATATGTTCATGTAAGCATCGACACATATTCAGGTGCAGTCTATGCCTCTGCCCATGCAGGAGAAAGGGCTATGCATGCCAAACAACACCTAGTGCAAGCCTTTTCAGTGTTGGGGATCCCTAAGGAAATCAAAACTGATCAGGGCGCAGCGTATAAGTCCAAGGAGTTCCTGGAATTCGTCCAGCAGTGGGGAGTGGAACATAAAACTGGCACCTCCCACTCCCCCACAGGCCAAGGTATAGTGGAGAGAGCCAATCAGACGCTCAAGCAGGTTTTGGCTAAACAGAGCAGTTCAACTGTGTGGATGTCTCCACAGCAGAAGCTCTGCAAAGCCATGTTTACTATCAATTTCCTAAATTGTTCATTTGAAAACATGAGTCCACCTGTGGTACGTCACTTTAACAGTAGCAAACAATTCAAGTTATCCCAACATCCTCCAGTTTTGATTAGGGACCCAGAAACCTGGGAAATCAAAGGTCCCTATGAGCTTGTTACCTGGGGGCGTGGCTATGCGTGTGTATCCACTCCCTCAGGCCCTCGGTGGATTCCCCAAAAGTGGGTGAAACCATTTGTTCCCAAACATCCTGCTCCAACTGAAGAGAACGAGGAGCAAGTAGCAGTGGCTTCAAAAAGAAGACGCCGCAGAAAAAAGGGAAAAGAAATCCTCGTAGAAGGTGGCATTCCGGCAAATAGAGACTTTTAATAGGTTTTATAATGTTTGTTTTTCCTTCTAGAGAAAACCTTCTCTTCTCTCAGTCCCGTGATGAACCCCATCCAAGCTGTCTTCCTGCTAACACTGAACAGTCTAGCAGCTGCATGGATTGTCCCTCAGCCACGTCAGAACATCTAGGTGACCCTGGCACAGACGCTCCAACAAGAAAATAGATTTTCTCTTGCTACTACACGGACATGAGTGCCAGGAATTTGAAGGACTTGGCTGTATGGACCTGACCTCGAGAGCTCCTAACATCCATGCTGCCCTCCGAAACATGAACAACTTAATCGGACAAGTAAAGCAAGAATCTGAAGATTGGTTCAATGGACTGTTCAAAGGCTGGGGACTCACAGGGTGGTGGACATCTATAGTCAAAACAATTGTGTTAATTTTTGTTATTCTTTTCCTTGTAATAATGGCATTTGGGTTCCTACGTCACTTGGTTTTCAAGGCTATTCATAGCCTCATTCCCTCTACCTCAGTAGTCAATCACATAGAAAAGAAAGACTTGAAACAATCTAACCCTCCCGCCAGCTACAAGTGGTGGGCAAAATCGTAATCTGAATGATACCAATATCCTTCTTTCAACTTTGTTAAACAAAAAACGGGGAGATGTTGCGTTCCCTAGATACATTGTAAATGATACATCCCGTGACCCCTGCTGTGCCCTGTATCTTGGTCCCTCTCCCCTCCTGGCCACACAGAGCTGGCTGGGATCCAATTTCTCCCCGCCCCCCCTTTCCAGACCCTAGAAAAGGTCAGGACCCACTGACCTCGCTCTCTTTCCCGCATTTTTTCCCCCACTCTTTCCCGCACTTTTTTCCCCACTCTTTTCCCGTTCTCTCTTTTTTCCCCCCTCTCTTTTCCCTTCCCTTTTCACTCACTACCCACGAGAAATAAACGTGTAACTTTATCAGGGGAAAGAGCCTCTTTTGATATCTTATCTACGTCTTTGTGGCTAAGGCCCAGAGGAATATCATCCCAACACCTGAGCTAGACCGGTGGAAGGTGAAAGACTCTGTTATAGGACGGAAAGAAGCAGTAACATCCATAGTGTGACATGGTTGCCTTGATTCCAAGAGGTTCTGCCGGGTCACACTGGACCCTTGGCTCCGTGAGGTTCCGTGGTATCGCCATGGTTTCCCTGGATCCGCAGTAGCACTATGGACCATAGGTTTCATGCAGCTTTGCTGTGCTACAGTGGCTCCTTGGTTCCATCAAGTGCCACTGTGTAACAAGGGAATCTTGGTCCCATGAGGTTCTGGACTGTCACAATGCTGTCCTTGGTTCTGGACTCTAACAACGGACCCTTGGTTCCACGAGGTTCCATTATGTCACAATGCTCTCCTTGGTTCCACAAGGCCTTGCTTTGTCACAATGGACCCTTGGTTCCATGAGCTTCCGTAGTGTAACCATGGTCTCCTGGGATCTGCATTGTCACAATGGACAATTGGTTGCATGGGAGCCTGCTGTGTCACAAGAGAGCCTTAGTTCCATGACGTTCTGGACTGTCACAGTGGTCTCCCTGCTTCAACGAGGCCCTGGAGTGTCACAAGGGCTGCTTGGTTCTGTGAGCTTCCACAACGTCCCAATGGTCTCCTTGTTTCTGCAGTGTCATAGTGGACTCTTGGTTCCATTAGGTTCTCTAAATGTCACAGGTCTCCCTGGTTCCATGTGGCCCTGCTGTGTCACCACAGCCCCTTGGTTCCAGGAGTTTCTGGGCTGTCAGCAGTGGTTCCTTTTCTTCCAATCAGGCACCGCTGTGTCACACTGCACCCTGGCTTCCATGAAGTTCTTCAGTGTCACAGTGGCCCCTTGGATCCATGCGGTCCCATAGTGTCACCATGGTCTCCTTGGATCTGCATTGTCATAAGGGACCATTGGTTCCACGTGGCCCGGCTGTGTCACAGTGATGTGGATTCCGTAATTGCCTTCAGCGTCACAATGGAGCCTTGTTTCTGTGAGGCTCTCAACTGTCACAATTGTCTCCTTGGTTCCATCAGCCCCCGCTGTGTCACAAGGGTCCCCTTGGTTCCATGAGCACACCAAAGCTTTGCATAAACATTGAGCAGCACCTGCTTAACACACCTGGGAACATCTGTCTGCATTCAAAAGACAGGTCACAGCTGAGAAAGGCACCAGCAGCTTCCATCTGCAACAGAGATGCAGGGAAAGGACAAGGACAGAGAATTCAGCTGCAAGACTCCGAGAATTCTGCATCCAGACATCATTTCTGGTCCCACTGTCCCTAGTAGAAAGGTGTCATCATTCCAGGCAGCCTGTACTCAGCATGTGCTTCTACAGTGGGGATTTGTCGTTTAGGAGACCTGCTCAGGCTTTTCCCTTCTTTCCTCACAAACAGGAATACTTGTCCCGGGCCTGGATGCAGGCAGAGCCCTGAGGAGAGCACGTGGGACATGGTGCAGTGGGCAGGGACAGCCAGCTGCAGAGTTCAGGGGGGAAGGGCTTCCGGTGCAGGGCCAGGGATGTCAGTCCCAGCTGGGCCCTGTCACACACGCTGAGGCTGGGCTTGGGGAGCAGCTTGTCCAAACAGGGTCAGCCTGCAAGGGGCTCATTCTTCTGTGGGCCCACACCTCCTAAGGAGACGTTCAGCATCAAGATCACCTGGGGAATGCCTAAGTTGCTTCTTCTTGGAACTGAAAAAGAAAAATTACTCCCTTTTATAACACTGAAAATCGTGAGCCGTACCTTGAAATCTTCCTCCTTAAGAGAACTCCAAAGTGACTCCAAGCAGCTGCACAAGGCCTGGAGACTGGAAGACATTGGAAAGAAGACAAAGAGCTCCTGAGGGTTTTCTGTATTTTAATGATCCCCAACGGTGGATTTGGGGCTGAGTCCAGGAGCCCCAGGCACTGAGAGAAGGTTGAAGAAGCTGCTCAAGGAGTCAGAAGCAAAACTCCAAGTCCCTTGGAGCATCAGTGGCCCCACTGAGGGCAGGGACTGCCAAAGGCTCCCCAGGGAGTGGTGAGAGCAGATCCTTGAGGCCAGGATTGCAGGAGCCCGAGGCTGTGAGCAGGGAACTGCAATGCTGAGCAAGGCCTGGGCTGGTTGGAGGAAGCAGAAAGGCCAAGGCCTGAGCCTAGGCCTGGGCCAGCAGGGCCTGTCCCTCACAGGTGGCTCGGGGCTGTTCCTGGGGCACTGGGACGGGAGAGGCAGCAAGGACAAATGTCATCAGGCTGTGTGACACTCCAGATGCTCATGGAACCAAGGGCCAGTGTGACACAGCAGGGCCTGATGGAAACAAGAGGCCGTGCTGAGCCTGCGCGCCTGTAACACCGCAGAACACTGAAATGCTGAGGGTGAGCAAAGGTTCCTTTCCTCGAGTTTGGTGCAGAGTAGAAACCCCAGCCAGATATTCTCAAGAGGTCAAAACGACACAAAAGTGTACTGGAAAAATACAGAAAACCGAGCTCCTTTGGCAAATGATTTCATACAACATCCAATTCAACGTGCAACACTTAGCGTAGCAGGAACGTCATTAACTCAGCCCATTTAAGATGGAAACCTTTAGGCATAAAAATGTTAAACTACCCAAAAACATTCCAGTAAAAGAGGATAAGAAGGTTTAAAGAGAAAAAAGAGACAGAAAGACAGAAGATCTCCAGATAGATATGCAGAGAGCTACCAGCTGCTAGGCTTCCAGTGTGGGTGAGACACAGACCCAGGAGATTTCAGGATTCAGACCAGGGCTTGACGTCATGCCCGATTTTTTCAATTCCCTAGCGTTTTGTAAGCTCTCCTCTTTTCGGGGACATCTGCTTTCTTCCCACTCACTGCTGTGTTTCATTGCCTTTGTGTGGGATTGATTGACAGCTCGGCCAATCAGAGCTGGGTGGGCGCTGCCCCTGCTGTGTGATTGATTGACGGCTCAGCCAATCAGAGCTGGGTGGGCGCTGCCCATGCTGTGTGATTGATTGACAGCTCAGCCAATCAGAGCTGGGTGGGCGCTACCCCTGCTGTGTGATTGGCAGATCTGCCAGGCTGGGGGCGGGGCTCTGTCCCACCTCATTCCAAGGTCTGTCCCAGCCCCAGCCCCACTCGGCCATTCCGAGCATCCCGAGGGGTCTGGGGACATTGATGTCATCCAGCCTCTGACAGCGACCATGGGGACACTGCGGAACCTCATGGAACCAAAGAGACCATTTTGACACTCTGGTGCCTCATGCAATCAGGGGCACCTTTGTGAGACTCAGGACCCCAGTGGAACCAAGGGTCAGTGATGAAGCTGTGCGGCCCAGAGAACCAAGGAGCCTTTGTTACACAGCAGGGCCACATGGAGCCCAGGGGCCTTGGTGACTCTGCAGGACCTTAGGGAAGCAAGGGGCCATTGTTATCACTACTGAAGCAGGGAGAATATTGTGACAAGGAGAATATCGGGACACTACAGGGACTCCTGGAATCAAGGAGAACATTGTGACCCTGTGAGGCCCCATGGAACCAAGGCAACATGGAACAGGTCTGGCTGGCTGGGCCTCCCGGGGGCCACCTGGCAAGACTGGCTGATCCTGGAATGTTGAGGACTGCCTCTCCTCAGCTCCTGGAGCACTGAGGCTCTCTGCTTTCCTTCCTATGGAAAAGTACCATCCGCTTTTGCAGGTTCCCACGGCTGAAACTGATATTCCCCCTGAAAAAGCACTACATACAAGGCTTGCTCCCAGCCAAAATCTGCTAGGAGTAACAGCTCTGGGTGGCCACCGTTTCCTGAGGGCTGCCTCTCATCTACCACTCTAAGGGTCGGTGTGAAGTTTCCCTCATTTTTGCCTCATGACCCTCTCAAGAAGACCTCAAGGACCCCCGCCCAGGTTGACTCTGGACAATGATTTTCTGGCCTGCTTGAGGTGGGTGCTTGCCAAGGGACTCTTTGCAGGTGTGTTGTGCTCACTGGACTCTGCTGTCATGGTACCAGCTGAAGCCTGCATGTACTGCACGACCGCACCTGTCTCTTGGAGCCCCACACAATGCTCCATAAATCTCCCCACCTCTTGGCCACAAGCCACTCGCTTTGGAAAAGGACTATGAAAGAGCGATCCTCTGGAGAAGACCCTGAGTACTCCCCACGGATGACCACCCTTCCATTGGCTGGCCCACCATGACGTTGGTCTCGTCTGTTGGTAGCTATTTCCCCCTTCCCCTCTTTTTCTCTCTCTAGACTCCATTTCCTATATCTCTCCCCTCTAGCGCAACTGAATTGTTTGGCATTCAATAAAAATTCATTGCTGTTGTTGAATAAACTGATTTGTCCCCCGCTATTTGCCTGCTATTACCTCTGAGATCAAACAATCCCTGGCCTGTGTTGGTAGATGGTGACACTCCCCCCCCCCTCCCCCCCCCCCCGCAAATCCCCCATCCCCCTGCTTCTCCCAGTTGATTGCTGATCGTGCTGTGACATGGAATGGAACATCCCTTGGGCCAGTCCAGCCCAGCTGTCCCATCCCTGTTCCCTCAGGAACACTTGCCCACCCCAAGTCCATGGGTTGGAGGGGCTTGCAGACACGCCTCGTGGGGGGAGCATTGTGACAAGGACAGGAGAACAGAAGAACATTTACACTTATCGCGGGCAGAGAACAGAAGAGCACAGCCTTGGAGAAACGCACAAAGGATGTAGCTGAGGCAAACAGAGCGTGCACAAAATGCAAGGAGAATGTCAGCTCAGCTCTGCAAGGCTGACAAAAGCAGAAGTTATACACAACAATAATATTGCCCTTCCTCAAAAGCGGGGATCAAAGAGCAGTCACCTAAAAAGGACAGTGCATGTTGAAGGCAGACTCCAAAGAACCATAGAAGGACTTGTGAGAAGGGGTGCAATTATGGCAAATAAATTCCAGGTGGGGTTAACTAATGAATACATCATCAGTGTGAGTGATAAAAGCTCCGATTGCCTGGTGGCCAGTGCACTCGAGTAGATGAAGGATTGCCCAAGTGGCCACCATGGTGTAATAAAGAATACCTGCTCTCAGATCCTCAAAACTGTGTTCAAAAGTTGCTATCCAGCAGATTTCAGTATCAGTGGTGTCCCTGACTCCATTATGCCCCTTGCACACTTTCACGAGGGCCCCTTGGTTCCACGAGGCCCTGCTGGATAACAGTGGACCCTTGGTTCCATTTGGGTCTGTACTGTCAAAATGGCCTCCTTAGTTCTGCACTGCCACAATGCTCTCCTTGGTGCCACGAGGCCTTGGTGTGTCACAACAGCCTCTCGGTTCCATGAACTGCCATAGTGTCAGCACGGTCTCTTGGATCTGCAGTATCACGATGGACAGTTGGTTACAAGCAGCCCCGCCGTGTCACAACGACTATTTGCTTCAGGTGGCCCCCACAGTGTCACCATGGCCCCTTGGTTCCACGAGGCCTCGCTGCAGAACAATGGCCTCTCAGTTCCAGGAGGTTTTGTACTGTCAACAGTGCTCTCCTTGGTTCTACAGTGGCTGCTTGCTTCCATAAGGTTCCTCGGTGTCACAGTGGTCTCCTTGGCTCCATGAGGCTCTGCAATGTCCCAATACCCCATGGTTTCCATGAGCTTCTGTCCCATCAACCATGTCCTTTGCTCCAGTGAGGCCCCGCAATGGCACACTGGACCCTTGGCTCCATGAGGTTCCATAGTGTGACATGGTTGCCTTGATTCCAAGAGGTTCTGCCGGGTCACACTGGACCCTTGGCTCCGTGAGGTTCCGTGGTATCGCCATGGTTTCCCTGGATCCGCAGTAGCACTATGGACCATAGGTTTCATGCAGCTTTGCTGTGCTACAGTGGCTCCTTGGTTCCATCAAGTGCCACTGTGTAACAAGGGAATCTTGGTCCCATGAGGTTCTGGACTGTCACAATGGTGTCCTTGGTTCTGGACTCTAACAACGGACCCTTGGTTCCACGAGGTTCCATTACGTCACAATGCTCTCCTTGGTTCCACAAGGCCTTGCTTTGTCACAATGGACCCTTGGTTCCATGAGCTTCCGTAGTGTAACCATGGTCTCCTGGGATCTGCATTGTCACAATGGACAATTGGTTGCATGGGAGCCTGCTGTGTCACAAGAGAGCCTTAGTTCCATGACGTTCTGGACTGTCACAGTGGTCTCCCTGCTTCAACGAGGCCCTGGAGTGTCACAAGGGCTGCTTGGTTCTGTGAGCTTCCACAACGTCCCAATGGTCTCCTTGTTTCTGCAGTGTCATAGTGGACTCTTGGTTCCATGAGGTTCCTAAATGTCACAGGTCTCCTTGGTTCCATGTGGCCCTGCTGTGTCACCACAGCCCCTTGGTTCCAGGAGTTTCTGGGCTGTCAGCAGTGGTTCCTTTTCTTCCAATCAGGCACCGCTGTGTCACACTGCACCCTGGCTTCCATGAAGTTCTTCAGTGTCACAGTGGCCCCTTGGATCCATGCGGTCCCATAGTGTCACCATGGTCTCCTTGGATCTGCATTGTCATAAGGGACCATTGGTTCCATGTGGCCTGGCTGTGTCACAGTGATGTGGATTCCGTAATTGCCTTCAGCGTCACAATGGAGCCTTGTTTCTGTGAGGCTCTCAACTGTCACAATTGTCTCCTTGGTTCCATCAGCCCCCGCTGTGTCACAAGGGTCCCCTTGGTTCCATGAGCACACCAAAGCTTTGCATAAACATTGAGCAGCACCTGCTTAACACACCTGGGAACATCTGTCTGCATTCAAAAGACAGGTCACAGCTGAGAAAGGCACCAGCAGCTTCCATCTGCAACAGAGATGCAGGGAAAGGACAAGGACAGAGAATTCAGCTGCAAGACTCCGAGAATTCTGCATCCAGACATCATTTCTGGTCCCACTGTCCCTAGTAGAAAGGTGTCATCATTCCAGGCAGCCTGTACTCAGCATGTGCTTCTACAGTGGGGATTTGTCGTTTAGGAGACCTGCTCAGGCTTTTCCCTTCTTTCCTCACAAACAGGAATACTTGTCCCGGGCCTGGATGCAGGCAGAGCCCTGAGGAGAGCACGTGCGACATGGTGCAGTGGGCAGGGACAGCCAGCTGCAGAGTTCAGGGGGGAAGGGCTTCCGGTGCAGGGCCAGGGATGTCAGTCCCAGCTGGGCCATGTCAGACACGCTGAGGCTGGGCTTGGGGAGCAGCTTGTCCAAACAGGGTCAGCCTGCAAGGGGCTCATTCTTCTGTGGGCCCACGCCTCCTAAGGAGACGTTCAGCATCAAGATCACCTGGGGAATGCCTAAGTTGCTTCTTCTTGGAACTGAAAAAGAAAAATTACTCCCTTTTATAACACTGAAAATCGTGAGCCGTACCTTGAAATCTTCCTCCTTAAGAGAACTCCAAAGTGACTCCAAGCAGCTGCACAAGGCCTGGAGACTGGAAGACATTGGAAAGAAGACAAAGAGCTCCTGAGGGTTTTCTGTATTTTAATGATCCCCAACGGTGGATTTGGGGCTGAGTCCAGGAGCCCCAGGCACTGAGAGAAGGTTGAAGAAGCTGCTCAAGGAGTCAGAAGCAAAACTCCAAGTCCCTTGGAGCATCAGTGGCCCCACTGAGGGCAGGGACTGCCAAAGGCTCCCCAGGGAGTGGTGAGAGCAGATCCTTGAGGCCAGGATTGCAGGAGCCCGAGGCTGTGAGCAGGGAACTGCAATGCTGAGCAAGGCCTGGGCTGGTTGGAGGAAGCAGAAAGGCCAAGGCCTGAGCCCAGGCCTGGGCCAGCAGGGCCTGTCCCTCACAGGTGGCTCGGGGCTGTTCCTGGAGCACTGGGATGGGAGAGGCAGCAAGGACAAATGTCATCAGGCTGTGTGACACTCCAGATGCTCATGGAACCAAGGGCCAGTGTGACACAGCAGGGCCTGATGGAAACAAGAGGCCGTGCTGAGCCTGCGCGCCTGTAACACCGCAGAACACTGAAATGCTGAGGGTGAGCAAAGGTTCCTTTCCTCGAGTTTGGTGCAGAGTAGAAACCCCAGCCAGATATTCTCAAGAGGTCAAAACGACACAAAAGTGTACTGGAAAAATACAGAAAACCGAGCTCCTTTGGCAAATGATTTCATACAACATCCAATTCAACGTGCAACACTTAGCGTAGCAGGAACATCATTAACTCAGCCCATTTAAGATGGAAACCTTTAGGCATAAAAATGTTAAACTACCCAAAAACATTCCAGTAAAAGAGGATAAGAAGGTTAAAAGAGAAAAAAGAGACAGAAAGACAGAAGATCTCCAGATAGATATGCAGAGAGCTACCAGCTGCTAGGCTTCCAGTGTGGCTGAGACACAGACCCAGGAGATTTCAGGATTCAGACCAGGGCTTGACGTCATGCCCGATTTTTTCAATTCCCTAGCGTTTTGTAAGCTCTCCTCTTTTCGGGGACATCTGCTTTCTTCCCACTCACTGCTGTGTTTCATTGCCTTTGTGTGGGATTGATTGACAGCTCGGCCAATCAGAGCTGGGTGGGCGCTGCCCCTGCTGTGTGATTGATTGACGGCTCAGCCAATCAGAGCTGGGTGGGCGCTGCTCCTGCTGTGTGGGATTGATTGACGGCTCAACCAATCAGAGCTGGCTGGGCGCTGCCCCTGCTGTGTGATTGATTGACAGCTCAACCAATCAGAGCAGGCTGGGCGCTGCTCCTGCTGTGTGACTGATTAACGGCTCAACCAATCAGAGCTGGGTGGGCGCTGCTCCTGCTGTGTGGGATTGATTGACGGCTCAGCCAATCAGAGCTGGGTGGGCGCTACCCCTGCTGTGTGATTGGCAGATCTGCCAGGCCATGGCTGGCGGCGGGGCTCTGTCCCACCTCATTCCAAGGTCTGTCCCAGCCCCGTCCCCACTCGGCCATTCCGAGCATCCCGACGGGTCTGGGGACATTGATGTCATCCAGCCTCTGACAGCGACCATGGGGACACTGCGGAACCTCATGGAACCAAAGAGACCATTTTGACACTCTGGTGCCTCATGCAATCAGGGCCACCTTTGTGAGACTCGGGACCCCAACGGAACCAAGGGTCAGTGATGAAGCTGTGCGGCCCAGAGAACCAAGGAGCCTTTGTTACACAGCAGGGCCACATGGAGCCCAGGGGCCATGGTGACTCTGCAGGACCTTAGGGAAGCAAGGGGCCATTGTTATCACTACTGAAGCAGGGAGAATATTGTGACAAGGAGAATATCGGGACACTACAGGGACTCCCGGAATCAAGGAGTACATTGTGACACTGTGAGGCCCCATGGAACCAAGGCAACATGGAACAGGTCTGGCTGGCTGGGCCTCCCGGGGGCCACCTGGCAAGACTGGCTGATCCTGGAATGTTGAGGACTGCCTCTCATCAGCTCCTGGAGCACTGAGGCTCTGTGCTTTCCTTCCTATGGAAAAGTACCATCCGCTTTTGCAGGTTCCCACGGCTGAAACTGATATTCCCCCTGAAAAAGCACTACATACAAGGCTTGCTCCCAGCCAAAATCTGCTAGGAGTAACAGCTCTGGGTGGCCACCGTTTCCTGAGGGCTGCCTCTCATCTACCACTCTAAGGGTCGGTGTGAAGTTTCCCTCATTTTTGCCTCATGACCCTCTCAAGAAGACCTCAAGGACCCCCGCCCAGGTTGACTCTGGACAATGATTTTCTGGCCTGCTTGAGGTGGGTGCTTGCCAAGGGACTCTTTGCAGGTGTGTTGTGCTCACTGGACTCTGCTGTCATGGTACCAGCTGAAGCCTGCATGTACTGCACGACCGCACCTGTCTCTTGGAGCACCACACAATGCTCCATAAATCTCCCCACCTCTTGGCCACAAGCCACTCGCTTTGAAAAAGGACTATAAAAGAGCGATCCTCTGGAGGAGACCCTGAGTACTCCCCACGGATGACCACCCTTCCATTGGCTGGCGCACCATGACGTTGGTCTCGTCTGTTGGTAGCTATTTCCCCCTTCCCCTCTTTTTCTCTCTCTAGACTCCATTTCCTATATCTCTCCCCTCTATCGCAACTGAATTGTTTGGCATTCAATAAAAATGCATTGCTGTTGTTGAACAAACTGATTTGTCCCCCGCTATTTGCCTGCTATTACCTCTGAGATCAAACAATCCCCGGCCTGTCTTGGTAGATGGTGACACTCCCCCCCCCTCCCCCCCCCCCCCGCAAATCCCCCATTCCCCTGCTTCTCCCAGTTGATTGCTGATCGTGCTGTGACATGGAATGGAACATCCCTTGGGCCAGTCCAGCCCAGCTGTCCCATCCCTGTTCCCTCAGGAACACTTGCCCACCCCAAGTCCATGGGTTGGAGGGGCTTGCAGACATGCCTCGTGGGGGGAGCATTGTGACAAGGACAGGTAGGAGAACAGAAGAACATTTACACTTATCGCGGGCAGAGAACAGAAGAGCACAGCCTTGGAGAAACGCACAAGGATGTAGCTGAGGCAAACAGAGCGTGCACAAAATGCAAGGAGAATGTCAGCTCAGCTCTGCAAGGCTGACAAAAGCAGAAGTTATACACAACAATAATATTGCCCTTCCTCAAAAGCGGGGATCAAAGAGCAGTCACCTAAAAAGGACAGCGCATGTTGAAGGCAGACTCCAAAGAACCATAGAAGGACTTGTGAGAAGGGGTGCAATTATGGCAAATAAATTCCAGGTGGGGTTAACTAATGAATACATCATCAGTGTGAGTGATAAAAGCTCCGATTGCCTGGTGGCCAGTGCACTCGAGTAGATGAAGGATTGCCCAAGTGGCCACCATGGTGTAATAAAGAATACCTGCTCTCAGATCCTCAAAACTGTGTTCAAAAGTTGCTATCCAGCAGATTTCAGTATCAGTGGTGTCCCTGACTCCATTATGCCCTTGCACACTTTCACGAGGGCCCCTTGGTTCCACGAGGCCCTGCTGGATAACAGTGGACCCTTGGTTCCATTTGGGTCTGTACTGTCAAAATGGCCTCCTTGTTCTGCACTGCCACAATGCTCTCCTTGGTGCCACGAGGCCTTGGTGTGTCACAACAGCCTCTCGGTTCCATGAACTGCCATAGTGTCAGCACGGTCTCTTGGATCTGCAGTATCACGATGGACAGTTGGTTACAAGCAGCCCCGCGTGTCACAACGACTATTTGCTTCAGGAGGCCCCCACAGTGTCACCATGGCCCCTTGGTTCCACGAGGCCTCGCTGCAGAACAATGGCCTCTCAGTTCCAGGAGGTTTTGTACTGTCAACAGTGCTCTCCTTGGTTCTACAGTGGCTGCTTGCTTCCATAAGGTTCCTCGGTGTCACAGTGGTCTCCTTGGCTCCATGAGGCTCTGCAATGTCCCAATAGCCCATCGTTTCCATGAGCTTCTGTCCCATCAACCATGTCCTTTGCTCCAGTGAGGCCCCGCAATGGCACACTGGACCCCTGGCTCCATGAGGTTCCATAGTGTGACATGGTTGCCTTGATTCCAAGAGGTTCTGCCGGGTCACACTGGACCCTTGGCTCCGTGAGGTTCCGTGGTATCGCCATGGTTTCCCTGGATCCGCAGTAGCACTATGGACCATAGGTTTCATGCAGCTTTGCTGTGCTACAGTGGCTCCTTGGTTCCATCAAGTGCCACTGTGTAACAAGGGAATCTTGGTCCCATGAGGTTCTGGACTGTCACAATGGTGTCCTTGGTTCTGGACTCTAACAACGGACCCTTGGTTCCACGAGGTTCCATTACGTCACAATGCTCTCCTTGGTTCCACAAGGCCTTGCTTTGTCACAATGGACCCTTGGTTCCATGAGCTTCCGTAGTGTAACCATGGTCTCCTGGGATCTGCATTGTCACAATGGACAATTGGTTGCATGGGAGCCTGCTGTGTCACAAGAGAGCCTTAGTTCCATGACGTTCTGGACTGTCACAGTGGTCTCCCTGCTTCAACGAGGCCCTGGAGTGTCACAAGGGCTGCTTGGTTCTGTGAGCTTCCACAACGTCCCAATGGTCTCCTTGTTTCTGCAGTGTCATAGTGGACTCTTGGTTCCATGAGGTTCCTAAATGTCACAGGTCTCCTTGGTTCCATGTGGCCCTGCTGTGTCACCACAGCCCCTTGGTTCCAGGAGTTTCTGGGCTGTCAGCAGTGGTTCCTTTTCTTCCAATCAGGCACCGCTGTGTCACACTGCACCCTGGCTTCCATGAAGTTCTTCAGTGTCACAGTGGCCCCTTGGATCCATGCGGTCCCATAGTGTCACCATGGTCTCCTTGGATCTGCATTGTCATAAGGGACCATTGGTTCCATGTGGCCTGGCTGTGTCACAGTGATGTGGATTCCGTAATTGCCTTCAGTGTCACAATGGAGCCTTGTTTCTGTGAGGCTCTCAACTGTCACAATTGTCTCCTTGGTTCCATCAGCCCCCGCTGTGTCACAAGGGTCCCCTTGGTTCCATGAGCACACCAAAGCTTTGCATAAACATTGAGCAGCACCTGCTTAACACACCTGGGAACATCTGTCTGCATTCAAAAGACAGGTCACAGCTGAGAAAGGCACCAGCAGCTTCCATCTGCAACAGAGATGCAGGGAAAGGACAAGGACAGAGAATTCAGCTGCAAGACTCCGAGAATTCTGCATCCAGACATCATTTCTGGTCCCACTGTCCCTAGTAGAAAGGTGTCATCATTCCAGGCAGCCTGTACTCAGCATGTGCTTCTACAGTGGGGATTTGTCGTTTAGGAGACCTGCTCAGGCTTTTCCCTTCTTTCCTCACAAACAGGAATACTTGTCCCGGGCCTGGATGCAGGCAGAGCCCTGAGGAGAGCACGTGCGACATGGTGCAGTGGGCAGGGACAGCCAGCTGCAGAGTTCAGGGGGGAAGGGCTTCCGGTGCAGGGCCAGGGATGTCAGTCCCAGCTGGGCCATGTCAGACACGCTGAGGCTGGGCTTGGGGAGCAGCTTGTCCAAACAGGGTCAGCCTGCAAGGGGCTCATTCTTCTGTGGGCCCACGCCTCCTAAGGAGACGTTCAGCATCAAGATCACCTGGGGAATGCCTAAGTTGCTTCTTCTTGGAACTGAAAAAGAAAAATTACTCCCTTTTATAACACTGAAAATCGTGAGCTGTACCTTGAAATCTTCCTCCTTAAGAGAACTCCAAAGTGACTCCAAGCAGCTGCACAAGGCCTGGAGACTGGAAGACATTGGAAAGAAGACAAAGAGCTCCTGAGGGTTTTCTGTATTTTAATGATCCCCAACGGTGGATTTGGGGCTGAGTCCAGGAGCCCCAGGCACTGAGAGAAGGTTGAAGAAGCTGCTCAAGGAGTCAGAAGCAAAACTCCAAGTCCCTTGGAGCATCAGTGGCCCCACTGAGGGCAGGGACTGCCAAAGGCTCCCCAGGGAGTGGTGAGAGCAGATCCTTGAGGCCAGGATTGCAGGAGCCCGAGGCTGTGAGCAGGGAACTGCAATGCTGAGCAAGGCCTGGGCTGGTTGGAGGAAGCAGAAAGGCCAAGGCCTGAGCCCAGGCCTGGGCCAGCAGGGCCTGTCCCTCACAGGTGGCTCGGGGCTGTTCCTGGAGCACTGGGATGGGAGAGGCAGCAAGGACAAATGTCATCAGGCTGTGTGACACTCCAGATGCTCATGGAACCAAGGGCCAGTGTGACACAGCAGGGCCTGATGGAAACAAGAGGCCGTGCTGAGCCTGCGCGCCTGTAACACCGCAGAACACTGAAATGCTGAGGGTGAGCAAAGGTTCCTTTCCTCGAGTTTGGTGCAGAGTAGAAACCCCAGCCAGATATTCTCAAGAGGTCAAAACGACACAAAAGTGTACTGGAAAAATACAGAAAACCGAGCTCCTTTGGCAAATGATTTCATACAACATCCAATTCAACGTGCAACACTTAGCGTAGCAGGAACATCATTAACTCAGCCCATTTAAGATGGAAACCTTTAGGCATAAAAATGTTAAACTACCCAAAAACATTCCAGTAAAAGAGGATAAGAAGGTTAAAAGAGAAAAAAGAGACAGAAAGACAGAAGATCTCCAGATAGATATGCAGAGAGCTACCAGCTGCTAGGCTTCCAGTGTGGCTGAGACACAGACCCAGGAGATTTCAGGATTCAGACCAGGGCTTGACGTCATGCCCGATTTTTTCAATTCCCTAGCGTTTTGTAAGCTCTCCTCTTTTCGGGGACATCTGCTTTCTTCCCACTCACTGCTGTGTTTCATTGCCTTTGTGTGGGATTGATTGACAGCTCGGCCAATCAGAGCTGGGTGGGCGCTGCCCCTGCTGTGTGATTGATTGACGGCTCAGCCAATCAGAGCTGGGTGGGCGCTGCTCCTGCTGTGTGGGATTGATTGACGGCTCAACCAATCAGAGCTGGCTGGGCGCTGCCCCTGCTGTGTGATTGATTGACAGCTCAACCAATCAGAGCAGGCTGGGCGCTGCTCCTGCTGTGTGACTGATTAACGGCTCAACCAATCAGAGCTGGGTGGGCGCTGCTCCTGCTGTGTGGGATTGATTGACGGCTCAGCCAATCAGAGCTGGGTGGGCGCTACCCCTGCTGTGTGATTGGCAGATCTGCCAGGCCATGGCTGGCGGCGGGGCTCTGTCCCACCTCATTCCAAGGTCTGTCCCAGCCCCGTCCCCACTCGGCCATTCCGAGCATCCCGACGGGTCTGGGGACATTGATGTCATCCAGCCTCTGACAGCGACCATGGGGACACTGCGGAACCTCATGGAACCAAAGAGACCATTTTGACACTCTGGTGCCTCATGCAATCAGGGCCACCTTTGTGAGACTCGGGACCCCAACGGAACCAAGGGTCAGTGATGAAGCTGTGCGGCCCAGAGAACCAAGGAGCCTTTGTTACACAGCAGGGCCACATGGAGCCCAGGGGCCATGGTGACTCTGCAGGACCTTAGGGAAGCAAGGGGCCATTGTTATCACTACTGAAGCAGGGAGAATATTGTGACAAGGAGAATATCGGGACACTACAGGGACTCCCGGAATCAAGGAGTACATTGTGACACTGTGAGGCCCCATGGAACCAAGGCAACATGGAACAGGTCTGGCTGGCTGGGCCTCCCGGGGGCCACCTGGCAAGACTGGCTGATCCTGGAATGTTGAGGACTGCCTCTCATCAGCTCCTGGAGCACTGAGGCTCTGTGCTTTCCTTCCTATGGAAAAGTACCATCCGCTTTTGCAGGTTCCCACGGCTGAAACTGATATTCCCCCTGAAAAAGCACTACATACAAGGCTTGCTCCCAGCCAAAATCTGCTAGGAGTAACAGCTCTGGGTGGCCACCGTTTCCTGAGGGCTGCCTCTCATCTACCACTCTAAGGGTCGGTGTGAAGTTTCCCTCATTTTTGCCTCATGACCCTCTCAAGAAGACCTCAAGGACCCCCGCCCAGGTTGACTCTGGACAATGATTTTCTGGCCTGCTTGAGGTGGGTGCTTGCCAAGGGACTCTTTGCAGGTGTGTTGTGCTCACTGGACTCTGCTGTCATGGTACCAGCTGAAGCCTGCATGTACTGCACGACCGCACCTGTCTCTTGGAGCACCACACAATGCTCCATAAATCTCCCCACCTCTTGGCCACAAGCCACTCGCTTTGAAAAAGGACTATAAAAGAGCGATCCTCTGGAGGAGACCCTGAGTACTCCCCACGGATGACCACCCTTCCATTGGCTGGCGCACCATGACGTTGGTCTCGTCTGTTGGTAGCTATTTCCCCCTTCCCCTCTTTTTCTCTCTCTAGACTCCATTTCCTATATCTCTCCCCTCTATCGCAACTGAATTGTTTGGCATTCAATAAAAATGCATTGCTGTTGTTGAACAAACTGATTTGTCCCCCGCTATTTGCCTGCTATTACCTCTGAGATCAAACAATCCCCGGCCTGTCTTGGTAGATGGTGACACTCCCCCCCCCTCCCCCCCCCCCCCGCAAATCCCCCATTCCCCTGCTTCTCCCAGTTGATTGCTGATCGTGCTGTGACATGGAATGGAACATCCCTTGGGCCAGTCCAGCCCAGCTGTCCCATCCCTGTTCCCTCAGGAACACTTGCCCACCCCAAGTCCATGGGTTGGAGGGGCTTGCAGACATGCCTCGTGGGGGGAGCATTGTGACAAGGACAGGAGAACAGAAGAACATTTACACTTATCGCGGGCAGAGAACAGAAGAGCACAGCCTTGGAGAAACGCACAAAGGATGTAGCTGAGGCAAACAGAGCGTGCACAAAATGCAAGGAGAATGTCAGCTCAGCTCTGCAAGGCTGACAAAAGCAGAAGTTATACACAACAATAATATTGCCCTTCCTCAAAAGCGGGGATCAAAGAGCAGTCACCTAAAAAGGACAGCGCATGTTGAAGGCAGACTCCAAAGAACCATAGAAGGACTTGTGAGAAGGGGTGCAATTATGGCAAATAAATTCCAGGTGGGGTTAACTAATGAATACATCATCAGTGTGAGTGATAAAAGCTCCGATTGCCTGGTGGCCAGTGCACTCGAGTAGATGAAGGATTGCCCAAGTGGCCACCATGGTGTAATAAAGAATACCTGCTCTCAGATCCTCAAAACTGTGTTCAAAAGTTGCTATCCAGCAGATTTCAGTATCAGTGGTGTCCCTGACTCCATTATGCCCCTTGCACACTTTCACGAGGGCCCCTTGGTTCCACGAGGCCCTGCTGGATAACAGTGGACCCTTGGTTCCATTTGGGTCTGTACTGTCAAAATGGCCTCCTTGGTTCTGCACTGCCACAATGCTCTCCTTGGTGCCACGAGGCCTTGGTGTGTCACAACAGCCTCTCGGTTCCATGAACTGCCATAGTGTCAGCACGGTCTCTTGGATCTGCAGTATCACGATGGACAGTTGGTTACAAGCAGCCCCGCCGTGTCACAACGACTATTTGCTTCAGGAGGCCCCCACAGTGTCACCATGGCCCCTTGGTTCCACGAGGCCTCGCTGCAGAACAATGGCCTCTCAGTTCCAGGAGGTTTTGTACTGTCAACAGTGCTCTCCTTGGTTCTACAGTGGCTGCTTGCTTCCATAAGGTTCCTCGGTGTCACAGTGGTCTCCTTGGCTCCATGAGGCTCTGCAATGTCCCAATAGCCCATCGTTTCCATGAGCTTCTGTCCCATCAACCATGTCCTTTGCTCCAGTGAGGCCCCGCAATGGCACACTGGACCCCTGGCTCCATGAGGTTCCATAGTGTGACATGGTTGCCTTGATTCCAAGAGGTTCTGCCGGGTCACACTGGACCCTTGGCTCCGTGAGGTTCCGTGGTATCGCCATGGTTTCCCTGGATCCGCAGTAGCACTATGGACCATAGGTTTCATGCAGCTTTGCTGTGCTACAGTGGCTCCTTGGTTCCATCAAGTGCCACTGTGTAACAAGGGAATCTTGGTCCCATGAGGTTCTGGACTGTCACAATGGTGTCCTTGGTTCTGGACTCTAACAACGGACCCTTGGTTCCACGAGGTTCCATTACGTCACAATGCTCTCCTTGGTTCCACAAGGCCTTGCTTTGTCACAATGGACCCTTGGTTCCATGAGCTTCCGTAGTGTAACCATGGTCTCCTGGGATCTGCATTGTCACAATGGACAATTGGTTGCATGGGAGCCTGCTGTGTCACAAGAGAGCCTTAGTTCCATGACGTTCTGGACTGTCACAGTGGTCTCCCTGCTTCAACGAGGCCCTGGAGTGTCACAAGGGCTGCTTGGTTCTGTGAGCTTCCACAACGTCCCAATGGTCTCCTTGTTTCTGCAGTGTCATAGTGGACTCTTGGTTCCATGAGGTTCCTAAATGTCACAGGTCTCCTTGGTTCCATGTGGCCCTGCTGTGTCACCACAGCCCCTTGGTTCCAGGAGTTTCTGGGCTGTCAGCAGTGGTTCCTTTTCTTCCAATCAGGCACCGCTGTGTCACACTGCACCCTGGCTTCCATGAAGTTCTTCAGTGTCACAGTGGCCCCTTGGATCCATGCGGTCCCATAGTGTCACCATGGTCTCCTTGGATCTGCATTGTCATAAGGGACCATTGGTTCCATGTGGCCTGGCTGTGTCACAGTGATGTGGATTCCGTAATTGCCTTCAGTGTCACAATGGAGCCTTGTTTCTGTGAGGCTCTCAACTGTCACAATTGTCTCCTTGGTTCCATCAGCCCCCGCTGTGTCACAAGGGTCCCCTTGGTTCCATGAGCACACCAAAGCTTTGCATAAACATTGAGCAGCACCTGCTTAACACACCTGGGAACATCTGTCTGCATTCAAAAGACAGGTCACAGCTGAGAAAGGCACCAGCAGCTTCCATCTGCAACAGAGATGCAGGGAAAGGACAAGGACAGAGAATTCAGCTGCAAGACTCCGAGAATTCTGCATCCAGACATCATTTCTGGTCCCACTGTCCCTAGTAGAAAGGTGTCATCATTCCAGGCAGCCTGTACTCAGCATGTGCTTCTACAGTGGGGATTTGTCGTTTAGGAGACCTGCTCAGGCTTTTCCCTTCTTTCCTCACAAACAGGAATACTTGTCCCGGGCCTGGATGCAGGCAGAGCCCTGAGGAGAGCACGTGCGACATGGTGCAGTGGGCAGGGACAGCCAGCTGCAGAGTTCAGGGGGGAAGGGCTTCCGGTGCAGGGCCAGGGATGTCAGTCCCAGCTGGGCCATGTCAGACACGCTGAGGCTGGGCTTGGGGAGCAGCTTGTCCAAACAGGGTCAGCCTGCAAGGGGCTCATTCTTCTGTGGGCCCACGCCTCCTAAGGAGACGTTCAGCATCAAGATCACCTGGGGAATGCCTAAGTTGCTTCTTCTTGGAACTGAAAAAGAAAAATTACTCCCTTTTATAACACTGAAAATCGTGAGCTGTACCTTGAAATCTTCCTCCTTAAGAGAACTCCAAAGTGACTCCAAGCAGCTGCACAAGGCCTGGAGACTGGAAGACATTGGAAAGAAGACAAAGAGCTCCTGAGGGTTTTCTGTATTTTAATGATCCCCAACGGTGGATTTGGGGCTGAGTCCAGGAGCCCCAGGCACTGAGAGAAGGTTGAAGAAGCTGCTCAAGGAGTCAGAAGCAAAACTCCAAGTCCCTTGGAGCATCAGTGGCCCCACTGAGGGCAGGGACTGCCAAAGGCTCCCCAGGGAGTGGTGAGAGCAGATCCTTGAGGCCAGGATTGCAGGAGCCCGAGGCTGTGAGCAGGGAACTGCAATGCTGAGCAAGGCCTGGGCTGGTTGGAGGAAGCAGAAAGGCCAAGGCCTGAGCCCAGGCCTGGGCCAGCAGGGCCTGTCCCTCACAGGTGGCTCGGGGCTGTTCCTGGAGCACTGGGATGGGAGAGGCAGCAAGGACAAATGTCATCAGGCTGTGTGACACTCCAGATGCTCATGGAACCAAGGGCCAGTGTGACACAGCAGGGCCTGATGGAAACAAGAGGCCGTGCTGAGCCTGCGCGCCTGTAACACCGCAGAACACTGAAATGCTGAGGGTGAGCAAAGGTTCCTTTCCTCGAGTTTGGTGCAGAGTAGAAACCCCAGCCAGATATTCTCAAGAGGTCAAAACGACACAAAAGTGTACTGGAAAAATACAGAAAACCGAGCTCCTTTGGCAAATGATTTCATACAACATCCAATTCAACGTGCAACACTTAGCGTAGCAGGAACATCATTAACTCAGCCCATTTAAGATGGAAACCTTTAGGCATAAAAATGTTAAACTACCCAAAAACATTCCAGTAAAAGAGGATAAGAAGGTTAAAAGAGAAAAAAGAGACAGAAAGACAGAAGATCTCCAGATAGATATGCAGAGAGCTACCAGCTGCTAGGCTTCCAGTGTGGCTGAGACACAGACCCAGGAGATTTCAGGATTCAGACCAGGGCTTGACGTCATGCCCGATTTTTTCAATTCCCTAGCGTTTTGTAAGCTCTCCTCTTTTCGGGGACATCTGCTTTCTTCCCACTCACTGCTGTGTTTCATTGCCTTTGTGTGGGATTGATTGACAGCTCGGCCAATCAGAGCTGGGTGGGCGCTGCCCCTGCTGTGTGATTGATTGACGGCTCAGCCAATCAGAGCTGGGTGGGCGCTGCTCCTGCTGTGTGGGATTGATTGACGGCTCAACCAATCAGAGCTGGCTGGGCGCTGCCCCTGCTGTGTGATTGATTGACAGCTCAACCAATCAGAGCAGGCTGGGCGCTGCTCCTGCTGTGTGACTGATTAACGGCTCAACCAATCAGAGCTGGGTGGGCGCTGCTCCTGCTGTGTGGGATTGATTGACGGCTCAGCCAATCAGAGCTGGGTGGGCGCTACCCCTGCTGTGTGATTGGCAGATCTGCCAGGCCATGGCTGGCGGCGGGGCTCTGTCCCACCTCATTCCAAGGTCTGTCCCAGCCCCGTCCCCACTCGGCCATTCCGAGCATCCCGACGGGTCTGGGGACATTGATGTCATCCAGCCTCTGACAGCGACCATGGGGACACTGCGGAACCTCATGGAACCAAAGAGACCATTTTGACACTCTGGTGCCTCATGCAATCAGGGCCACCTTTGTGAGACTCGGGACCCCAACGGAACCAAGGGTCAGTGATGAAGCTGTGCGGCCCAGAGAACCAAGGAGCCTTTGTTACACAGCAGGGCCACATGGAGCCCAGGGGCCATGGTGACTCTGCAGGACCTTAGGGAAGCAAGGGGCCATTGTTATCACTACTGAAGCAGGGAGAATATTGTGACAAGGAGAATATCGGGACACTACAGGGACTCCCGGAATCAAGGAGTACATTGTGACACTGTGAGGCCCCATGGAACCAAGGCAACATGGAACAGGTCTGGCTGGCTGGGCCTCCCGGGGGCCACCTGGCAAGACTGGCTGATCCTGGAATGTTGAGGACTGCCTCTCATCAGCTCCTGGAGCACTGAGGCTCTGTGCTTTCCTTCCTATGGAAAAGTACCATCCGCTTTTGCAGGTTCCCACGGCTGAAACTGATATTCCCCCTGAAAAAGCACTACATACAAGGCTTGCTCCCAGCCAAAATCTGCTAGGAGTAACAGCTCTGGGTGGCCACCGTTTCCTGAGGGCTGCCTCTCATCTACCACTCTAAGGGTCGGTGTGAAGTTTCCCTCATTTTTGCCTCATGACCCTCTCAAGAAGACCTCAAGGACCCCCGCCCAGGTTGACTCTGGACAATGATTTTCTGGCCTGCTTGAGGTGGGTGCTTGCCAAGGGACTCTTTGCAGGTGTGTTGTGCTCACTGGACTCTGCTGTCATGGTACCAGCTGAAGCCTGCATGTACTGCACGACCGCACCTGTCTCTTGGAGCACCACACAATGCTCCATAAATCTCCCCACCTCTTGGCCACAAGCCACTCGCTTTGAAAAAGGACTATAAAAGAGCGATCCTCTGGAGGAGACCCTGAGTACTCCCCACGGATGACCACCCTTCCATTGGCTGGCGCACCATGACGTTGGTCTCGTCTGTTGGTAGCTATTTCCCCCTTCCCCTCTTTTTCTCTCTCTAGACTCCATTTCCTATATCTCTCCCCTCTATCGCAACTGAATTGTTTGGCATTCAATAAAAATGCATTGCTGTTGTTGAACAAACTGATTTGTCCCCCGCTATTTGCCTGCTATTACCTCTGAGATCAAACAATCCCCGGCCTGTCTTGGTAGATGGTGACACTCCCCCCCCCTCCCCCCCCCCCCGCAAATCCCCCATTCCCCTGCTTCTCCCAGTTGATTGCTGATCGTGCTGTGACATGGAATGGAACATCCCTTGGGCCAGTCCAGCCCAGCTGTCCCATCCCTGTTCCCTCAGGAACACTTGCCCACCCCAAGTCCATGGGTTGGAGGGGCTTGCAGACATGCCTCGTGGGGGGAGCATTGTGACAAGGACAGGAGAACAGAAGAACATTTACACTTATCGCGGGCAGAGAACAGAAGAGCACAGCCTTGGAGAAACGCACAAAGGATGTAGCTGAGGCAAACAGAGCGTGCACAAAATGCAAGGAGAATGTCAGCTCAGCTCTGCAAGGCTGACAAAAGCAGAAGTTATACACAACAATAATATTGCCCTTCCTCAAAAGAGGGGATCAAAGAGCAGTCACCTAAAAAGGACAGCGCATGTTGAAGGCAGACTCCAAAGAACCATAGAAGGACTTGTGAGAAGGGGTGCAATTATGGCAAATAAATTCCAGGTGGGGTTAACTAATGAATACATCATCAGTGTGAGTGATAAAAGCTCCGATTGCCTGGTGGCCAGTGCACTCGAGTAGATGAAGGATTGCCCAAGTGGCCACCATGGTGTAATAAAGAATACCTGCTCTCAGATCCTCAAAACTGTGTTCAAAAGTTGCTATCCAGCAGATTTCAGTATCAGTGGTGTCCCTGACTCCATTATGCCCCTTGCACACTTTCACGAGGGCCCCTTGGTTCCACGAGGCCCTGCTGGATAACAGTGGACCCTTGGTTCCATTTGGGTCTGTACTGTCAAAATGGCCTCCTTGGTTCTGCACTGCCACAATGCTCTCCTTGGTGCCACGAGGCCTTGGTGTGTCACAACAGCCTCTCGGTTCCATGAACTGCCATAGTGTCAGCACGGTCTCTTGGATCTGCAGTATCACGATGGACAGTTGGTTACAAGCAGCCCCGCCGTGTCACAACGACTATTTGCTTCAGGAGGCCCCCACAGTGTCACCATGGCCCCTTGGTTCCACGAGGCCTCGCTGCAGAACAATGGCCTCTCAGTTCCAGGAGGTTTTGTACTGTCAGCAGTGCTCTCCTTGGTTCTACAGTGGCTGCTTGCTTCCATAAGGTTCCTCGGTGTCACAGTGGTCTCCTTGGCTCCATGAGGCTCTGCAATGTCCCAATAGCCCATCGTTTCCATGAGCTTCTGTCCCATCAACCATGTCCTTTGCTCCAGTGAGGCCCCGCAATGGCACACTGGACCCCTGGCTCCATGAGGTTCCATAGTGTGACATGGTTGCCTTGATTCCAAGAGGTTCTGCCGGGTCACACTGGACCCTTGGCTCCGTGAGGTTCCGTGGTATCGCCATGGTTTCCCTGGATCCGCAGTAGCACTATGGACCATAGGTTTCATGCAGCTTTGCTGTGCTACAGTGGCTCCTTGGTTCCATCAAGTGCCACTGTGTAACAAGGGAATCTTGGTCCCATGAGGTTCTGGACTGTCACAATGGTGTCCTTGGTTCTGGACTCTAACAACGGACCCTTGGTTCCACGAGGTTCCATTACGTCACAATGCTCTCCTTGGTTCCACAAGGCCTTGCTTTGTCACAATGGACCCTTGGTTCCATGAGCTTCCGTAGTGTAACCATGGTCTCCTGGGATCTGCATTGTCACAATGGACAATTGGTTGCATGGGAGCCTGCTGTGTCACAAGAGAGCCTTAGTTCCATGACGTTCTGGACTGTCACAGTGGTCTCCCTGCTTCAACGAGGCCCTGGAGTGTCACAAGGGCTGCTTGGTTCTGTGAGCTTCCACAACGTCCCAATGGTCTCCTTGTTTCTGCAGTGTCATAGTGGACTCTTGGTTCCATGAGGTTCCTAAATGTCACAGGTCTCCTTGGTTCCATGTGGCCCTGCTGTGTCACCACAGCCCCTTGGTTCCAGGAGTTTCTGGGCTGTCAGCAGTGGTTCCTTTTCTTCCAATCAGGCACCGCTGTGTCACACTGCACCCTGGCTTCCATGAAGTTCTTCAGTGTCACAGTGGCCCCTTGGATCCATGCGGTCCCATAGTGTCACCATGGTCTCCTTGGATCTGCATTGTCATAAGGGACCATTGGTTCCATGTGGCCTGGCTGTGTCACAGTGATGTGGATTCCGTAATTGCCTTCAGTGTCACAATGGAGCCTTGTTTCTGTGAGGCTCTCAACTGTCACAATTGTCTCCTTGGTTCCATCAGCCCCCGCTGTGTCACAAGGGTCCCCTTGGTTCCATGAGCACACCAAAGCTTTGCATAAACATTGAGCAGCACCTGCTTAACACACCTGGGAACATCTGTCTGCATTCAAAAGACAGGTCACAGCTGAGAAAGGCACCAGCAGCTTCCATCTGCAACAGAGATGCAGGGAAAGGACAAGGACAGAGAATTCAGCTGCAAGACTCCGAGAATTCTGCATCCAGACATCATTTCTGGTCCCACTGTCCCTAGTAGAAAGGTGTCATCATTCCAGGCAGCCTGTACTCAGCATGTGCTTCTACAGTGGGGATTTGTCGTTTAGGAGACCTGCTCAGGCTTTTCCCTTCTTTCCTCACAAACAGGAATACTTGTCCCGGGCCTGGATGCAGGCAGAGCCCTGAGGAGAGCACGTGCGACATGGTGCAGTGGGCAGGGACAGCCAGCTGCAGAGTTCAGGGGGGAAGGGCTTCCGGTGCAGGGCCAGGGATGTCAGTCCCAGCTGGGCCATGTCAGACACGCTGAGGCTGGGCTTGGGGAGCAGCTTGTCCAAACAGGGTCAGCCTGCAAGGGGCTCATTCTTCTGTGGGCCCACGCCTCCTAAGGAGACGTTCAGCATCAAGATCACCTGGGGAATGCCTAAGTTGCTTCTTCTTGGAACTGAAAAAGAAAAATTACTCCCTTTTATAACACTGAAAATCGTGAGCTGTACCTTGAAATCTTCCTCCTTAAGAGAACTCCAAAGTGACTCCAAGCAGCTGCACAAGGCCTGGAGACTGGAAGACATTGGAAAGAAGACAAAGAGCTCCTGAGGGTTTTCTGTATTTTAATGATCCCCAACGGTGGATTTGGGGCTGAGTCCAGGAGCCCCAGGCACTGAGAGAAGGTTGAAGAAGCTGCTCAAGGAGTCAGAAGCAAAACTCCAAGTCCCTTGGAGCATCACTGGCCCCACTGAGGGCAGGGACTGCCAAAGGCTCCCCAGGGAGTGGTGAGAGCAGATCCTTGAGGCCAGGATTGCAGGAGCCCGAGGCTGTGAGCAGGGAACTGCAATGCTGAGCAAGGCCTGGGCTGGTTGGAGGAAGCAGAAAGGCCAAGGCCTGAGCCCAGGCCTGGGCCAGCAGGGCCTGTCCCTCACAGGTGGCTCGGGGCTGTTCCTGGAGCACTGGGATGGGAGAGGCAGCAAGGACAAATGTCATCAGGCTGTGTGACACTCCAGATGCTCATGGAACCAAGGGCCAGTGTGACACAGCAGGGCCTGATGGAAACAAGAGGCCGTGCTGAGCCTGCGCGCCTGTAACACCGCAGAACACTGAAATGCTGAGGGTGAGCAAAGGTTCCTTTCCTCGAGTTTGGTGCAGAGTAGAAACCCCAGCCAGATATTCTCAAGAGGTCAAAACGACACAAAAGTGTACTGGAAAAATACAGAAAACCGAGCTCCTTTGGCAAATGATTTCATACAACATCCAATTCAACGTGCAACACTTAGCGTAGCAGGAACATCATTAACTCAGCCCATTTAAGATGGAAACCTTTAGGCATAAAAATGTTAAACTACCCAAAAACATTCCAGTAAAAGAGGATAAGAAGGTTAAAAGAGAAAAAAGAGACAGAAAGACAGAAGATCTCCAGATAGATATGCAGAGAGCTACCAGCTGCTAGGCTTCCAGTGTGGCTGAGACACAGACCCAGGAGATTTCAGGATTCAGACCAGGGCTTGACGTCATGCCCGATTTTTTCAATTCCCTAGCGTTTTGTAAGCTCTCCTCTTTTCGGGGACATCTGCTTTCTTCCCACTCACTGCTGTGTTTCATTGCCTTTGTGTGGGATTGATTGACAGCTCGGCCAATCAGAGCTGGGTGGGCGCTGCCCCTGCTGTGTGATTGATTGACGGCTCAGCCAATCAGAGCTGGGTGGGCGCTGCTCCTGCTGTGTGGGATTGATTGACGGCTCAACCAATCAGAGCTGGCTGGGCGCTGCCCCTGCTGTGTGATTGATTGACAGCTCAACCAATCAGAGCAGGCTGGGCGCTGCTCCTGCTGTGTGACTGATTAACGGCTCAACCAATCAGAGCTGGGTGGGCGCTGCTCCTGCTGTGTGGGATTGATTGACGGCTCAGCCAATCAGAGCTGGGTGGGCGCTACCCCTGCTGTGTGATTGGCAGATCTGCCAGGCCATGGCTGGCGGCGGGGCTCTGTCCCACCTCATTCCAAGGTCTGTCCCAGCCCCGTCCCCACTCGGCCATTCCGAGCATCCCGACGGGTCTGGGGACATTGATGTCATCCAGCCTCTGACAGCGACCATGGGGACACTGCGGAACCTCATGGAACCAAAGAGACCATTTTGACACTCTGGTGCCTCATGCAATCAGGGCCACCTTTGTGAGACTCGGGACCCCAACGGAACCAAGGGTCAGTGATGAAGCTGTGCGGCCCAGAGAACCAAGGAGCCTTTGTTACACAGCAGGGCCACATGGAGCCCAGGGGCCATGGTGACTCTGCAGGACCTTAGGGAAGCAAGGGGCCATTGTTATCACTACTGAAGCAGGGAGAATATTGTGACAAGGAGAATATCGGGACACTACAGGGACTCCCGGAATCAAGGAGTACATTGTGACACTGTGAGGCCCCATGGAACCAAGGCAACATGGAACAGGTCTGGCTGGCTGGGCCTCCCGGGGGCCACCTGGCAAGACTGGCTGATCCTGGAATGTTGAGGACTGCCTCTCATCAGCTCCTGGAGCACTGAGGCTCTGTGCTTTCCTTCCTATGGAAAAGTACCATCCGCTTTTGCAGGTTCCCACGGCTGAAACTGATATTCCCCCTGAAAAAGCACTACATACAAGGCTTGCTCCCAGCCAAAATCTGCTAGGAGTAACAGCTCTGGGTGGCCACCGTTTCCTGAGGGCTGCCTCTCATCTACCACTCTAAGGGTCGGTGTGAAGTTTCCCTCATTTTTGCCTCATGACCCTCTCAAGAAGACCTCAAGGACCCCCGCCCAGGTTGACTCTGGACAATGATTTTCTGGCCTGCTTGAGGTGGGTGCTTGCCAAGGGACTCTTTGCAGGTGTGTTGTGCTCACTGGACTCTGCTGTCATGGTACCAGCTGAAGCCTGCATGTACTGCACGACCGCACCTGTCTCTTGGAGCACCACACAATGCTCCATAAATCTCCCCACCTCTTGGCCACAAGCCACTCGCTTTGAAAAAGGACTATAAAAGAGCGATCCTCTGGAGGAGACCCTGAGTACTCCCCACGGATGACCACCCTTCCATTGGCTGGCGCACCATGACGTTGGTCTCGTCTGTTGGTAGCTATTTCCCCCTTCCCCTCTTTTTCTCTCTCTAGACTCCATTTCCTATATCTCTCCCCTCTATCGCAACTGAATTGTTTGGCATTCAATAAAAATGCATTGCTGTTGTTGAACAAACTGATTTGTCCCCCGCTATTTGCCTGCTATTACCTCTGAGATCAAACAATCCCCGGCCTGTCTTGGTAGATGGTGACACTCCCCCCCCCTCCCCCCCCCCCCCGCAAATCCCCCATTCCCCTGCTTCTCCCAGTTGATTGCTGATCGTGCTGTGACATGGAATGGAACATCCCTTGGGCCAGTCCAGCCCAGCTGTCCCATCCCTGTTCCCTCAGGAACACTTGCCCACCCCAAGTCCATGGGTTGGAGGGGCTTGCAGACATGCCTCGTGGGGGGAGCATTGTGACAAGGACAGGAGAACAGAAGAACATTTACACTTATCGCGGGCAGAGAACAGAAGAGCACAGCCTTGGAGAAACGCACAAAGGATGTAGCTGAGGCAAACAGAGCGTGCACAAAATGCAAGGAGAATGTCAGCTCAGCTCTGCAAGGCTGACAAAAGCAGAAGTTATACACAACAATAATATTGCCCTTCCTCAAAAGAGGGGATCAAAGAGCAGTCACCTAAAAAGGACAGCGCATGTTGAAGGCAGACTCCAAAGAACCATAGAAGGACTTGTGAGAAGGGGTGCAATTATGGCAAATAAATTCCAGGTGGGGTTAACTAATGAATACATCATCAGTGTGAGTGATAAAAGCTCCGATTGCCTGGTGGCCAGTGCACTCGAGTAGATGAAGGATTGCCCAAGTGGCCACCATGGTGTAATAAAGAATACCTGCTCTCAGATCCTCAAAACTGTGTTCAAAAGTTGCTATCCAGCAGATTTCAGTATCAGTGGTGTCCCTGACTCCATTATGCCCCTTGCACACTTTCACGAGGGCCCCTTGGTTCCACGAGGCCCTGCTGGATAACAGTGGACCCTTGGTTCCATTTGGGTCTGTACTGTCAAAATGGCCTCCTTGGTTCTGCACTGCCACAATGCTCTCCTTGGTGCCACGAGGCCTTGGTGTGTCACAACAGCCTCTCGGTTCCATGAACTGCCATAGTGTCAGCACGGTCTCTTGGATCTGCAGTATCACGATGGACAGTTGGTTACAAGCAGCCCCGCCGTGTCACAACGACTATTTGCTTCAGGAGGCCCCCACAGTGTCACCATGGCCCCTTGGTTCCACGAGGCCTCGCTGCAGAACAATGGCCTCTCAGTTCCAGGAGGTTTTGTACTGTCAGCAGTGCTCTCCTTGGTTCTACAGTGGCTGCTTGCTTCCATAAGGTTCCTCGGTGTCACAGTGGTCTCCTTGGCTCCATGAGGCTCTGCAATGTCCCAATAGCCCATCGTTTCCATGAGCTTCTGTCCCATCAACCATGTCCTTTGCTCCAGTGAGGCCCCGCAATGGCACACTGGACCCCTGGCTCCATGAGGTTCCATAGTGTGACATGGTTGCCTTGATTCCAAGAGGTTCTGCCGGGTCACACTGGACCCTTGGCTCCGTGAGGTTCCGTGGTATCGCCATGGTTTCCCTGGATCCGCAGTAGCACTATGGACCATAGGTTTCATGCAGCTTTGCTGTGCTACAGTGGCTCCTTGGTTCCATCAAGTGCCACTGTGTAACAAGGGAATCTTGGTCCCATGAGGTTCTGGACTGTCACAATGGTGTCCTTGGTTCTGGACTCTAACAACGGACCCTTGGTTCCACGAGGTTCCATTACGTCACAATGCTCTCCTTGGTTCCACAAGGCCTTGCTTTGTCACAATGGACCCTTGGTTCCATGAGCTTCCGTAGTGTAACCATGGTCTCCTGGGATCTGCATTGTCACAATGGACAATTGGTTGCATGGGAGCCTGCTGTGTCACAAGAGAGCCTTAGTTCCATGACGTTCTGGACTGTCACAGTGGTCTCCCTGCTTCAACGAGGCCCTGGAGTGTCACAAGGGCTGCTTGGTTCTGTGAGCTTCCACAACGTCCCAATGGTCTCCTTGTTTCTGCAGTGTCATAGTGGACTCTTGGTTCCATGAGGTTCCTAAATGTCACAGGTCTCCTTGGTTCCATGTGGCCCTGCTGTGTCACCACAGCCCCTTGGTTCCAGGAGTTTCTGGGCTGTCAGCAGTGGTTCCTTTTCTTCCAATCAGGCACCGCTGTGTCACACTGCACCCTGGCTTCCATGAAGTTCTTCAGTGTCACAGTGGCCCCTTGGATCCATGCGGTCCCATAGTGTCACCATGGTCTCCTTGGATCTGCATTGTCATAAGGGACCATTGGTTCCATGTGGCCTGGCTGTGTCACAGTGATGTGGATTCCGTAATTGCCTTCAGTGTCACAATGGAGCCTTGTTTCTGTGAGGCTCTCAACTGTCACAATTGTCTCCTTGGTTCCATCAGCCCCCGCTGTGTCACAAGGGTCCCCTTGGTTCCATGAGCACACCAAAGCTTTGCATAAACATTGAGCAGCACCTGCTTAACACACCTGGGAACATCTGTCTGCATTCAAAAGACAGGTCACAGCTGAGAAAGGCACCAGCAGCTTCCATCTGCAACAGAGATGCAGGGAAAGGACAAGGACAGAGAATTCAGCTGCAAGACTCCGAGAATTCTGCATCCAGACATCATTTCTGGTCCCACTGTCCCTAGTAGAAAGGTGTCATCATTCCAGGCAGCCTGTACTCAGCATGTGCTTCTACAGTGGGGATTTGTCGTTTAGGAGACCTGCTCAGGCTTTTCCCTTCTTTCCTCACAAACAGGAATACTTGTCCCGGGCCTGGATGCAGGCAGAGCCCTGAGGAGAGCACGTGCGACATGGTGCAGTGGGCAGGGACAGCCAGCTGCAGAGTTCAGGGGGGAAGGGCTTCCGGTGCAGGGCCAGGGATGTCAGTCCCAGCTGGGCCATGTCAGACACGCTGAGGCTGGGCTTGGGGAGCAGCTTGTCCAAACAGGGTCAGCCTGCAAGGGGCTCATTCTTCTGTGGGCCCACGCCTCCTAAGGAGACGTTCAGCATCAAGATCACCTGGGGAATGCCTAAGTTGCTTCTTCTTGGAACTGAAAAAGAAAAATTACTCCCTTTTATAACACTGAAAATCGTGAGCTGTACCTTGAAATCTTCCTCCTTAAGAGAACTCCAAAGTGACTCCAAGCAGCTGCACAAGGCCTGGAGACTGGAAGACATTGGAAAGAAGACAAAGAGCTCCTGAGGGTTTTCTGTATTTTAATGATCCCCAACGGTGGATTTGGGGCTGAGTCCAGGAGCCCCAGGCACTGAGAGAAGGTTGAAGAAGCTGCTCAAGGAGTCAGAAGCAAAACTCCAAGTCCCTTGGAGCATCACTGGCCCCACTGAGGGCAGGGACTGCCAAAGGCTCCCCAGGGAGTGGTGAGAGCAGATCCTTGAGGCCAGGATTGCAGGAGCCCGAGGCTGTGAGCAGGGAACTGCAATGCTGAGCAAGGCCTGGGCTGGTTGGAGGAAGCAGAAAGGCCAAGGCCTGAGCCCAGGCCTGGGCCAGCAGGGCCTGTCCCTCACAGGTGGCTCGGGGCTGTTCCTGGAGCACTGGGATGGGAGAGGCAGCAAGGACAAATGTCATCAGGCTGTGTGACACTCCAGATGCTCATGGAACCAAGGGCCAGTGTGACACAGCAGGGCCTGATGGAAACAAGAGGCCGTGCTGAGCCTGCGCGCCTGTAACACCGCAGAACACTGAAATGCTGAGGGTGAGCAAAGGTTCCTTTCCTCGAGTTTGGTGCAGAGTAGAAACCCCAGCCAGATATTCTCAAGAGGTCAAAACGACACAAAAGTGTACTGGAAAAATACAGAAAACCGAGCTCCTTTGGCAAATGATTTCATACAACATCCAATTCAACGTGCAACACTTAGCGTAGCAGGAACATCATTAACTCAGCCCATTTAAGATGGAAACCTTTAGGCATAAAAATGTTAAACTACCCAAAAACATTCCAGTAAAAGAGGATAAGAAGGTTAAAAGAGAAAAAAGAGACAGAAAGACAGAAGATCTCCAGATAGATATGCAGAGAGCTACCAGCTGCTAGGCTTCCAGTGTGGCTGAGACACAGACCCAGGAGATTTCAGGATTCAGACCAGGGCTTGACGTCATGCCCGATTTTTTCAATTCCCTAGCGTTTTGTAAGCTCTCCTCTTTTCGGGGACATCTGCTTTCTTCCCACTCACTGCTGTGTTTCATTGCCTTTGTGTGGGATTGATTGACAGCTCGGCCAATCAGAGCTGGGTGGGCGCTGCCCCTGCTGTGTGATTGATTGACGGCTCAGCCAATCAGAGCTGGGTGGGCGCTGCTCCTGCTGTGTGGGATTGATTGACGGCTCAACCAATCAGAGCTGGCTGGGCGCTGCCCCTGCTGTGTGATTGATTGACAGCTCAACCAATCAGAGCAGGCTGGGCGCTGCTCCTGCTGTGTGACTGATTAACGGCTCAACCAATCAGAGCTGGGTGGGCGCTGCTCCTGCTGTGTGGGATTGATTGACGGCTCAGCCAATCAGAGCTGGGTGGGCGCTACCCCTGCTGTGTGATTGGCAGATCTGCCAGGCCATGGCTGGCGGCGGGGCTCTGTCCCACCTCATTCCAAGGTCTGTCCCAGCCCCGTCCCCACTCG
>NW_028276579.1:0-12500 GCF_052056855.1 Sturnus vulgaris
CAACTAGCCCTAACACTAACCATACGCCTAACCTTTACCAAAATAACCCTAACCATAACCCAAACCCAACTAACCATAACCCTAACCCTAACCATAACCCTAACCCTAACCCTAACCCTAACCCTAACCCTAACCCTAACCCTAACCCTAACCCTAACCCTAACCCTAGCCCAAATAACCCTAACCCTAACCCTAACCCTGACCCTAAACCTAACCCTAAACCAAATAACCCTAACCCTAACCCTAAACCAACTAGCCCTAACACTAACTACACTAACCATAAGCCTAACCTTTACCAAAATAACCCTAACCATAACCCAAACCCAACTAACCATAACCCTAACCCTAACCCTAACCCTAACCCTAGCCCAAATAACCCTAACCCTAACCCTAACCCTGACCCTAAACCTAACCCTAAACCAAATAACCCTAACCCTAACCCTAAACCAACTAGCCCTAACACTAACCATAAGCCTAACCTTTACCAAAATAACCCTAACCATAACCCAAACCCAACTAACCATAACCCTAACCCTAACCCTAACCCTAACCCTAGCCCGAATAACCCTAACCCTAACCCTAACCCTGACCCTAAACCTAACCCTAAACCAAATAACCCTAACCCTAACCCTAAACCAACTAGCCCTAACACTAACCATAAGCCTAACCTTTACCAAAATAACCCTAACCATAACCCAAACCCAACTAACCATAACCCTAACCCTAACCCTAACCCTAACCCTAACCCTAGCCCAAATAACCCTAACCCTAACCCTAACCCTGACCCTAAACCTAACCCTAAACCAAATAACCCTAACCCTAACCCTAAACCAACTAGCCCTAACACTAACCATAAGCCTAACCTTTACCAAAATAACCCTAACCATAACCCAAACCCAACTAACCATAACCCTAACCCTAACCCTAACCCTAACCCTAACCCTAACCCTAACCCTAACCCTAACCCTAACCCTAACCCTAACCCTAACCCTAACCCTAACCCTAACCCTAACCCTACCTAACCTAACCCTAAACCAAATAACCCTAACCCTAACCCTAAACCAACTAGCCCTAACACTAACCATAAGCCTAACCTTTACCAAAATAACCCTAACCATAACCCTAACCCAACTAACCATAACCCTAACCCTAACCCTAACCCTAACCCTAACCCTAACCCTAACCCTAGCCCAAATAACCCTAACCCTAACCCTAACCCTGACCCTAAACCTAACCCTAAACCAAATAACCCTAACCCTAACCCTAAACCAACTAGCCCTAACACTAACCATAAGCCTAACCTTTACCAAAATAACCCTAACCATAACCCAAACCCAACTAACCATAACCCTAACCCTAACCCTAACCCTAACCCTAACCCTAACCCTAACCCTAACCCTAACCCTAACCCTAACCCTAACCCTAACCCTAACCCTAACCCTAGCCCAAATAACCCTAACCCTAACCCTAACCCTGACCCTAAACCTAACCCTAAACCAAATAACCCTAACCCTAACCCTAAACCAACTAGCCCTAACACTAACCATAAGCCTAACCTTTACCAAAATAACCCTAACCATAACCCAAACCCAACTAACCATAACCCTAACCCTAACCCTAACCCTAACCCTAGCCCAAATAACCCTAACCCTAACCCTAACCCTGACCCTAAACCTAACCCTAAACCAAATAACCCTAACCCTAACCCTAAACCAACTAGCCCTAACACTAACCATAAGCCTAACCTTTACCAAAATAACCCTAACCATAACCCAAACCCAACTAACCCTAACCCTAACCCTAACCCTAACCCTAACCCTAGCCCAAATAACCCTAACCCTAACCCTAACCCTGACCATAAACCTAACCCTAAACCAAATAACCCTAACCCTAACCCTAAACCAACTAGCCCTAACACTAACCATAAGCCTAACCTTTACCAAAATAACCCTAACCATAACCCTAACCCAACTAACCATAACCCTAACCCTAACCCTAACCCTAACCCTAACCCTAACCCTAACCCTAACCCTAACCCTAGCCCAAATAACCCTAACCCTAACCCTAACCCTGACCCTAAACCTAACCCTAAACCAAATAACCCTAACCCTAACCCTAAACCAACTAGCCCTAACACTAACCATAAGCCTAACCTTTACCAAAATAACCCTAACCATAACCCAAACCCAACTAACCATAACCCTAACCCTAACCCTAACCCTAACCCTAACCCTAACCCTAACCCTAACCCTAACCCTAACCCTAACCCTAGCCCAAATAACCCTAACCCTAACCCTGACCCTAAACCTAACCCTAAACCAAATAACCCTAACCCTAACCCTAAACCAACTAGCCCTAACACTAACCATAAGCCTAACCTTTACCAAAATAACCCTAACCATAACCCAAACCCAACTAACCATAACCCTAACCCTAACCCTAACCCTAACCCTAACCCTAACCCTAACCCTAACCCTAACCCTAACCCTAACCCTAGCCCAAATAACCCTAACCCTAACCCTAACCCTGACCCTAAACCTAACCCTAAACCAAATAACCCTAACCCTAACCCTAAACCAACTAGCCCTAACACTAACCATAAGCCTAACCTTTACCAAAATAACCCTAACCATAACCCAAACCCAACTAACCATAACCCTAACCCTAACCCTAACCCTAACCCTAACCCTAACCCTAACCCTAACCCTAACCCTAACCCTAACCCTAGCCCAAATAACCCTAACCCCAACCCTAACCCTGACCCTAAACCTAACCCTAAAACAAATAACCCTAACCCTAACCCTAAACCAACTAGCCCTAACACTAACCATAAGCCTAACCTTTACCAAAATAACCCTAACCATAACCCAAACCCAACTAACCATAACCCTAACCCTAACCCTAACCCTAACCCTAGCCCAAATAACCCTAACCCTAACCCTAACCCTGACCCTAAACCTAACCCTAAACCAAATAACCCTAACCCTAACCCTAAACCAACTAGCCCTAACACTAACCATAAGCCTAACCTTTACCAAAATAACCCTAACCCTAACCCTAACCCAACTAACCATAATCCTAACCCTAACCCTAACCCTAACCCTAACCCTAGCCCAAATAACCCTAACCCTAACCCTAACCCTGACCCTAAACCTAACCCTAAACCAAATAACCCTAACCCTAACCCTAAACCAACTAGCCCTAACACTAACCATAAGCCTAACCTTTACCAAAATAACCCTAACCATAACCCAAACCCAACTAACCATAACCCTAACCCTAACCCTAACCCTAACCCTAACCCTAGCCCAAATAACCCTAACCCTAACCCTAACCCTGACCCTAAACCTAACCCTAAACCAAATAACCCTAACCCTAACCCTAAACCAACTAGCCCTAACACTAACCATAAGCCTAACCTTTACCAAAATAACCCTAACCATAACCCAAACCCAACTAACCATAACCCTAACCCTAACCCTAACCCTAACCCTAGCCCGAATAACCCTAACCCTAACCCTAACCCTGACCCTAAACCTAACCCTAAACCAAATAACCCTAACCCTAACCCTAAACCAACTAGCCCTAACACTAACCATAAGCCTAACCTTTACCAAAATAACCCTAACCATAACCCAACCCAACTAACCATAACCCTAACCCTAACCCTAACCCTAACCCTAACCCTAACCCTAACCCTAACCCTAGCCCAAATAACCCTAACCCTAACCCTAACCCTGACCCTAAACCTAACCCTAAACCAAATAACCCTAACCCTAACCCTAAACCAACTAGCCCTAACACTAACCATAAGCCTAACCTTTACCAAAATAACCCTAACCATAACCCTAACCCAACTAACCATAACCCTAACCCTAACCCTAACCCTAACCCTAACCCTAACCCTAACCCTAACCCTAACCCTAACCCTAACCCTAACCCTAGCCCAAATAACCCTAACCCTAACCCTAACCCTGACCCTAAACCTAACCCTAAACCAAATAACCCTAACCCTAACCCTAAACCAACTAGCCCTAACACTAACCATAAGCCTAACCTTTACCAAAATAACCCTAACCATAACCCAAACCCAACTAACCATAACCCTAACCCTAACCCTAACCCTAACCCTAACCCTAGCCCAAATAACCCTAACCCCAACCCTAACCCTGACCCTAAACCTAACCCTAAAACAAATAACCCTAACCCTAACCCTAAACCAACTAGCCCTAACACTAACCATAAGCCTAACCTTTACCAAAATAACCCTAACCATAACCCAAACCCAACTAACCATAACCCTAACCTAACCCTAACCCTAACCCTAACCCTAGCCCAAATAACCCTAACCCTAACCCTAACCCTGACCCTAAACCTAACCCTAAACCAAATAACCCTAACCCTAACCCTAAACCAACTAGCCCTAACACTAACCATAAGCCTAACCTTTACCAAAATAACCCTAACCATAACCCTAACCCAACTAACCATAACCCTAACCCTACCCTAACCCTAACCCTAACCCTAACCCTAACCCTAGCCCAAATAACCCTAACCCTAACCCTAACCCTGACCCTAAACCTAACCCTAAACCAAATAACCCTAACCCTAACCCTAAACCAACTAGCCCTAACACTAACCATAAGCCTAACCTTTACCAAAATAACCCTAACCATAACCCAAACCCAACTAACCATAACCCTAACCCTAACCCTAACCCTAACCCTAACCCTAGCCCAAATAACCCTAACCCTAACCCTAACCCTGACCCTAAACCTAACCCTAAACCAAATAACCCTAACCCTAACCCTAAACCAACTAGCCCTAACACTAACCATAAGCCTAACCTTTACCAAAATAACCCTAACCATAACCCAAACCCAACTAACCATAACCCTAACCCTAACCCTAACCCTAACCCTAGCCCGAATAACCCTAACCCTAACCCTAACCCTAAACCTAACCCTAAACCAAATAACCCTAACCCTAACCCTAAACCAACTAGCCCTAACACTAACCATAAGCCTAACCTTTACCAAAATAACCCTAACCATAACCCAAACCCAACTAACCATAACCCTAACCCTAACCCTAACCCTAACCCTAACCCTAACCCTAACCCTAACCCTAACCCTAGCCCAAATAACCCTAACCCTAACCCTAACCCTGACCCTAAACCTAACCCTAAACCAAATAACCCTAACCCTAACCCTAAACCAACTAGCCCTAACACTAACCATAAGCCTAACCTTTACCAAAATAACCCTAACCATAACCCTAACCCAACTAACCATAACCCTAACCCTAACCCTAACCCTAACCCTAACCCTAACCCTAACCCTAACCCTAACCCTAGCCCAAATAACCCTAACCCTAACCCTAACCCTGACCCTAAACCTAACCCTAAACCAAATAACCCTAACCCTAACCCTAAACCAACTAGCCCTAACACTAACCATAAGCCTAACCTTTACCAAAATAACCCTAACCATAACCCAAACCCAACTAACCATAACCCTAACCCTAACCCTAACCCTAACCCTAACCCTAACCCTAACCCTAACCCTAACCCTAACCCTAGCCCAAATAACCCTAACCCTAACCCTAACCCTGACCCTAAACCTAACCCTAAACCAAATAACCCTAACCCTAACCCTAAACCAACTAGCCCTAACACTAACCATAAGCCTAACCTTTACCAAAATAACCCTAACCATAACCCAAACCCAACTAACCATAACCCTAACCCTAACCCTAACCCTAACACTAGCCCGAATAACCCTAACCCTAACCCTAACCCTGACCCTAAACCTAACCCTAAACCAAATAACCCTAACCCTAACCCTAAACCAACTAGCCCTAACACTATCCATAAGCCTAACCTTTACCAAAATAACCCTAACCATAACCCAAACCCAACTAACCATAACCCTAACCCTAACCCTAACCCTAACCCTAACCCTAACCCTAACCCTAGCCCAAATAACCCTAACCCTAACCCTGACCCTAAACCTAACCCTAAACCCAATAACCCTAACCCTAACCCTAAACCAACTAGCCCTAACACTAACCATAAGCCTAACCTTTACCAAAATAACCCTAACCATAACCCAAACCCAACTAACCATAACCCTAACCCTAACCCTAACCCTAACCCTAACCCTAACCCTAACCCTAACCCTAACCCTAACCCTAACCCTAGCCCAAATAACCCTAACCCCAACCCTAACCCTGACCCTAAACCTAACCCCAAAACAAATAACCCTAACCCTAACCCTAAACCAACTAGCCCTAACACTAACCATAAGCCTAACCTTTACCAAAATAACCCTAACCATAACCCAAACCCAACTAACCATAACCCTAACCCTAACCCTAACCCTAACCCTAACCCTAACCTAACCCTAACCCTAACCCTAGCCCAAATAACCCTAACCCCAACCCTAACCCTGACCCTAAACCTAACCCTAAAACAAATAACCCTAACCCTAACCCTAAACCAACTAGCCCTAACACTAACCATAAGCCTAACCTTTACCAAAATAACCCTAACCATAACCAAACCCAACTAACCATAACCCTAACCCTAACCCTAACCCTAACCCTAGCCCAAATAACCCTAACCCTAACCCTAACCCTGACCCTAAACCTAACCCTAAACCAAATAACCCTAACCCTAACCCTAAACCAACTAGCCCTAACACTAACCATAAGCCTAACCTTTACCAAAATAACCCTAACCATAACCCTAACCCAACTAACCATAACCCTAACCCTAACCCTAACCCTAACCCTAACCCTAGCCCAAATAACCCTAACCCTAACCCTGACCCTAAACCTAACCCTAAACCAAATAACCCTAACCCTAACCCTAAACCAACTAGCCCTAACACTAACCATAAGCCTAACCTTTACCAAAATAACCCTAACCATAACCCAAACCCAACTAACCATAACCCTAACCCTAACCCTAACCCTAACCCTAACCCTAGCCCAAATAACCCTAACCCTAACCCTAACCCTGACCCTAAACCTAACCCTAAACCAAATAACCCTAACCCTAACCCTAAACCAACTAGCCCTAACACTAACCATAAGCCTAACCTTTACCAAAATAACCCTAACCATAACCCAAACCCAACTAACCATAACCCTAACCCTAACCCTAACCCTAACCCTAACCCTAGCCCGAATAACCCTAACCCTAACCCTCACCCTGACCCTAAACCTAACCCTAAACCAAATAACCCTAACCCTAACCCTAAACCAACTAGCCCTAACACTAACCATAAGCCTAACCTTTACCAAAATAACCCTAACCATAACCCAAACCCAACTAACCATAACCCTAACCCTAACCCTAACCTAACCCTAACCTAACCCTAACCCTAGCCCAAATAACCCTAACCCTAACCCTAACCCTGACCCTAAACCTAACCCTAAACCAAATAACCCTAACCCTAACCCTAAACCAACTAGCCCTAACACTAACCATAAGCCTAACCTTTACCAAAATAACCCTAACCATAACCCTAACCCAACTAACCATAACCCTAACCCTAACCCTAACCCTAACCCTAACCCTAACCCTAACCCTAACCCTAACCCTAACCCTAACCCTAACCCTAGCCCAAATAACCCTAACCCTAACCCTAACCCTGACCCTAAACCTAACCCTAAACCAAATAACCCTAACCCTAACCCTAAACCAACTAGCCCTAACACTAACCATAAGCCTAACCTTTACCAAAATAACCCTAACCATAACCCAAACCCAACTAACCATAACCCTAACCCTAACCCTAACCCTAACACTAGCCCGAATAACCCTAACCCTAACCCTGACCCTAAACCTAACCCTAAACCAAATAACCCTAACCCTAACCCTAAACCAACTAGCCCTAACACTAACCATAAGCCTAACCTTTACCAAAATAACCCTAACCATAACCCAAACCCAAATAACCATAACCCTAACCCTAACCCTAACCCTAACCCTAACCCTAACCCTAGCCCAAATAACCCTAACCCTAACCCTGACCCTAAACCTAACCCTAAACCAAATAACCCTAACCCTAACCCTAAACCAACGAGCCTAACACTAACCATAAGCCTAACCTTTACCAAAATAACCCTAACCATAACCCTAACCCAACTAACCATAACCCTAACCCTAACCCTAACCCTAACCCTAACCCTAACCCTAACCCTAGCCCAAATAACCCTAACCCTAACCCTAACCTGACCCTAAACCTAACCCTAAACCAAATAACCCTAACCCTAACCCTAAACCAACTAGCCCTAACACTAACCATAAGCCTAACCTTTACCAAAATAACCCTAACCATAACCCAAACCCAACTAACCATAACCCTAACCCTAACCATAACCCTAACCCTAACCCTAACCCTAACCCTAACCCTAACCCTAACCCTAACCCTAGCCCAAATAACCCTAACCCTAACCCTAACCCTGACCCTAAACCTAACCCTAAACCAAATAACCCTAACCCTAACCCTAAACCAACTAGCCCTAACACTAACCATAAGCCTAACCTTTACCAAAATAACCCTAACCATAACCCAAACCCGACTAACCATAACCCTAACCCTAACCCTAACCCTAACCCTAGCCCAAATAACCCTAACCCTAACCCTAACCCTGACCCTAAACCTAACCCTAATCCAAATAACCCTAACCCTAACCCTAAACCAACTAGCCCTAACACTAACCATAAGCCTAACCTTTACCAAAATAACCCTAACCATAACCCTAACCCAACTAACCATAACCCTAACCCTAACCCTAACCCTAACCCTAGCCCAAATAACCCTAACCCTAACCCTAACCCTGACCCTAAACCTAACCCTAAACCAAATAACCCTAACCCTAACCCTAAACCAACTAGCCCTAACACTAACCATAAGCCTAACCTTTACCAAAATAACCCTAACCATAACCCTAACCCTAACCCTAACCCTAACCCTAACCCTAACCCTAACCCTAACCCTAACCCTAGCCCAAATAACCCTAACCCTAACCCTAACCCTGACCCTAAACCTAACCCTAAACCAAATAACCCTAACCCTAACCCTAAACCAACTAGCCCTAACACTAACCATAAGCCTAACCTTTACCAAAATAACCCTAACCATAACCCAAACCCAACTAACCATAACCCTAACCCTAACCCTAACCCTAACCCTAACCCTAACCCTAACCCTAGCCCAAATAACCCTAACCCTAACCCTACCCTGACCCTAAACCTAACCCTAAACCAAATAACCCTAACCCTAACCCTAAACCAACTAGCCCTAACACTAACCATACCTAACCTTTACCAAAATAACCCTAACCATAACCAAACCCAACTAACCATAACCCTAACCCTAACCCTAACCCTAACACTAGCCCGAATAACCCTAACCCTAACCCTAACCCTGACCCTAAACCTAACCCTAAACCAAATAACCCTAACCCTAACCCTAAACCAACTAGCCCTAACACTAACCATAAGCCTAACCTTTACCAAAATAACCCTAACCATAACCCAAACCCAACTAACCATAACCCTAACCCTAACCCTAACCCTAACCCTAGCCCGAATAACCCTAACCCTAACCCTAACCCTGACCCTAAACCTAACCCTAAACCAAATAACCCTAACCCTAACCCTAAACCAACTAGCCCTAACACTAACCATAAGCCTAACCTTTACCAAAATAACCCTAACCATAACCCAAACCCAACTAACCATAACCCTAACCCTAACCCTAACCCTAACCCTAACCCTAACCCTACCCTAACCCTAACCCTAGCCCAAATAACCCTAACCCTAACCCTAACCCTGACCCTAAACCTAACCCTAAACCAAATAACCCTAACCCTAACCCTAAACCAACTAGCCCTAACACTAACCATAAGCCTAACCTTTACCAAAATAACCCTAACCATAACCCTAACCCAACTAACCATAACCCTAACCCTAACCCTAACCCTAACCCTAACCCTAACCCTAACCCTAACCCTAGCCCAAATAACCCTAACCCTAACCCTAACCCTGACCCTAAACCTAACCCTAAACCAAATAACCCTAACCCTAACCCTAAACCAACTAGCCCTAACACTAACCATAAGCCTAACCTTTACCAAAATAACCCTAACCATAACCCAAACCCAACTAACCATAACCCTAACCCTAACCCTAACCCTAACCCTAACCCTAACCCTAACCCTAACCCTAACCCTAGCCCAAATAACCCTAACCCTAACCCTAACCCTGACCCTAAACCTAACCCTAAACCAAATAACCCTAACCCTAACCCTAAACCAACTAGCCCTAACACTAACCATAAGCCTAACCTTTACCAAAATAACCCTAACCATAACCCAAACCCAACTAACCATAACCCTAACCCTAACCCTAACCCTAACACTAGCCCGAATAACCCTAACCCTAACCCTAACCCTGACCCTAAACCTAACCCTAAACCAAATAACCCTAACCCTAACCCTAAACCAACTAGCCCTAACACTATCCATAAGCCTAACCTTTACCAAAATAACCCTAACCATAACCCAAACCCAACTAACCATAACCCTAACCCTAACCCTAACCCTAACCCTAACCCTAACCCTAACCCTAACCCTAACCCTAGCCCAAATAACCCTAACCCTAACCCTGACCCTAAACCTAACCCTAAACCAAATAACCCTAACCCTAACCCTAAACCAACTAGCCCTAACACTAACCATAAGCCTAACCTGTACCAAAATAACCCTAACCATAACCCAAACCCAACTAACCATAACCCTAACCCTAACCCTAACCCTAACCCTAACCCTAACCCTAACCCTAACCCTAACCCTAACCCTAACCCTAGCCCAAATAACCCTAACCCCAACCCTAACCCTGACCCTAAACCTAACCCCAAAACAAATAACCCTAACCCTAACCCTAAACCAACTAGCCCTAACACTAACCATAAGCCTAACCTTTACCAAAATAACCCTAACCATAACCCAAACCCAACTAACCATAACCCTAACCCTAACCCTAACCCTAACCCTAACCCTAACCCTAACCCTAACCCTAACCCTAACCCTAACCCTAACCCTAACCCTAGCCCAAATAACCCTAACCCTAACCCTAACCCTGACCCTAAACCTAACCCTAAACCAAATAACCCTAACCCTAACCCTAAACCAACTAGCCCTAACACTAACCATAAGCCTAACCTTTACCAAAATAACCCTAACCATAACCCAAACCCAACTAACCATAACCCTAACCCTAACCCTAACCCTAACCCTAACCCTAACCCTAACCCTAGCCCAAATAACCCTAACCCCAACCCTAACCCTGACCCTAAACCTAACCCTAAAACAAATAACCCTAACCCTAACCCTAAACCAACTAGCCCTAACACTAACCATAAGCCTAACCTTTACCAAAATAACCCTAACCATAACCCAAACCCAACTAACCATAACCCTAACCCTAACCCTAACCCTAACCCTAGCCCAAATAACCCTAACCCTAACCCTAACCCTGACCCTAAACCTAACCCTAAACCAAATAACCCTAACCCTAACCCTAAACCAACTAGCCCTAACACTAACCATAAGCCTAACCTTTACCAAAATAACCCTAACCATAACCCTAACCCAACTAACCATAACCCTAACCCTAACCCTAACCCTAACCCTAACCCTAGCCCAAATAACCCTAACCCTAACCCTGACCCTAAACCTAACCCTAAACCAAATAACCCTAACCCTAACCCTAAACCAACTAGCCCTAACACTAACCATAAGCCTAACCTTTACCAAAATAACCCTAACCATAACCCAAACCCAACTAACCATAACCCTAACCCTAACCCTAACCCTAACCCTAACCCTAACCCTAGCCCAAATAACCCTAACCCTAACCCTAACCCTGACCCTAAACCTAACCCTAAACCAAATAACCCTAACCCTAACCCTAAACCAACTAGCCCTAACACTAACCATAAGCCTAACCTTTACCAAAATAACCCTAACCATAACCCAAACCCAACTAACCATAACCCTAACCCTAACCCTAACCCTAACCCTAGCCCGAATAACCCTAACCCTAACCCTCACCCTGACCCTAAACCTAACCCTAAACCAAATAACCCTAACCCTAACCCTAAACCAACTAGCCCTAACACTAACCATAAGCCTAACCTTTACCAAAATAACCCTAACCATAACCCAAACCCAACTAACCATAACCCTAACCCTAACCCTAACCCTAACCCTAACCCTAACCCTAACCCTAGCCCAAATAACCCTAACCCTAACCCTAACCCTGACCCTAAACCTAACCCTAAACCAAATAACCCTAACCCTAACCCTAAACCAACTAGCCCTAACACTAACCATAAGCCTAACCTTTACCAAAATAACCCTAACCATAACCCTAACCCAACTAACCATAACCCTAACCCTAACCCTAACCCTAACCCTAACCC
>NW_028276579.1:17500-22500 GCF_052056855.1 Sturnus vulgaris
ATAACCCAAACCCAACTAACCATAACCCTAACCCTAACCCTAACCCTAACCCTAGCCCGAATAACCCTAACCCTAACCCTAACCCTGACCCTAAACCTAACCCTAAACCAAATAACCCTAACCCTAACCCTAAACCAACTAGCCCTAACACTAACCATAAGCCTAACCTTTACCAAAATAACCCTAACCATAACCCAAACCCAACTAACCCTAACCCTAACCCTAACCCTAACCCTAACCCTAACCCTAACCCTAACCCTAACCCTAGCCCAAATAACCCTAACCCTAACCCTAACCCTGACCCTAAACCTAACCCTAAACCAAATAACCCTAACCCTAACCCTAAACCAACTAGCCCTAACACTAACCATAAGCCTAACCTTTACCAAAATAACCCTAACCATAACCCTAACCCAACTAACCATAACCCTAACCCTAACCCTAACCCTAACCCTAACCCTAACCCTAACCCTAACCCTAACCCTAGCCCAAATAACCCTAACCCTAACCCTAACCCTGACCCTAAACCTAACCCTAAACCAAATAACCCTAACCCTAACCCTAAACCAACTAGCCCTAACACTAACCATAAGCCTAACCTTTACCAAAATAACCCTAACCATAACCCAAACCCAACTAACCATAACCCTAACCCTAACCCTAACCCTAACCCTAACCCTAACCCTAACCCTAACCCTAACCCTAGCCCAAATAACCCTAACCCTAACCCTAACCCTGACCCTAAACCTAACCCTAAACCAAATAACCCTAACCCTAACCCTAAACCAACTAGCCCTAACACTAACCATAAGCCTAACCTTTACCAAAATAACCCTAACCATAACCCAAACCCAACTAACCATAACCCTAACCCTAACCCTAACCCTAACACTAGCCCGAATAACCCTAACCCTAACCCTAACCCTGACCCTAAACCTAACCCTAAACCAAATAGCCCTAACCCTAACCCTAAACCAACTAGCCCTAACACTAACCATAAGCCTAACCTTTACCAAAATAACCCTAACCATAACCCAAACCCAACTAACCCTAACCCTAACCCTAACCCTAACCCTAACCCTAACCCTAGCCCAAATAACCCTAACCCTAACCCTGACCCTAAACCTAACCCTAAACCAAATAACCCTAACCCTAACCCTAAACCAACTAGCCCTAACACTAACCATAAGCCTAACCTTTACCAAAATAACCCTAACCATAACCCTAACCCAACTAACCATAACCCTAACCCTAACCCTAACCCTAACCCTAACCCTAACCCTAACCCTAGCCCAAATAACCCTAACCCTAACCCTAACCCTGACCCTAAACCTAACCCTAAACCAAATAACCCTAACCCTAACCCTAAACCAACTAGCCCTAACACTAACCATAAGCCTAACCTTTACCAAAATAACCCTAACCATAACCCAAACCCAACTAACCATAACCCTAACCCAACTAACCATAACCCTAACCCTAACCCTAACCCTAACCCTAACCCTAACCCTAACCCTAACCCTAACCCTAGCCCAAATAACCCTAACCCTAACCCTAACCCTGACCCTAAACCTAACCCTAAACCAAATAACCCTAACCCTAACCCTAAACCAACTAGCCCTAACACTAACCATAAGCCTAACCTTTACCAAAATAACCCTAACCATAACCCAAACCCAACTAACCATAAGCCTAACCCTAACCCTAACCCTAACCCTAACCCTAACCCTAACCCTAACCCTAACCCTAGCCCGAATAACCCTAACCCTAACCATAACCCTGACCCTAAACCTAACCCTAAACCAAATAACCCTAACCCTAACCCTAAACCAACTAGCCCTAACACTAACCATAAGCCTAACCTTTACCAAAATAACCCTAAACATAACCCAAACCCAACTAACCATAACCCTAACCCTAACCCTAACCCTAACCCTAACCCTAACCCTAGCCCAAATATCCCTAACCCTAACCCTAACCCTGACCCTAAACCTAACCCTAAACCAAATAACCCTAACCCTAACCCTAAACCAACTAGCCCTAACACTAACCATAAGCCTAACCTTTACCAAAATAACCCTAACCATAACCCTAACCCAACTAACCATAACCCTAACCCTAACCCTAACCCTAACCCTAACCCTAACCCTAACCCTAACCCTAGCCCAAATAACCCTAACCCTAACCCTAACCCTGACCCTAAACCTAACCCTAAACCAAATAACCCTAACCCTAACCCTAAACCAACTAGCCCTAACACTAACCATAAGCCTAACCTTTACCAAAATAACCCTAACCATAACCCAAACCCAACTAACCATAACCCTAACCCTAACCCTAACCCTAACCCTAACCCTAACCCTAACCCTAACCCTAACCCTAGCCCAAATAACCCTAACCCTAACCCTAACCCTGACCCTAAACCTAACCCTAAACCAAATAACCCTAACCCTAACCCTAAACCAACTAGCCCTAACACTAACCATAAGCCTAACCTTTACCAAAATAACCCTAACCATAACCCAAACCCAACTAACCATAACCCTAACCCTAACCCTAACCCTAACCCTAACCCTAACCCTAACCCTAACCCTAGCCCAAATAACCCTAACCCTAACCCTAACCCTGACCCTAAACCTAACCCTAAACCAAATAACCCTAACCCTAACCCTAAACAAACTAGCCCTAACACTAACCATAAGCCTAACCTTTACCAAAATAACCCTAACCATAACCCAAACCCAACTAACCATAACCCAAACCCAACTAACCATAACCCTAACCCTAACCCTAACCCTAACCCTAACCCTAGCCCAAATAACCCTAACCCCAACCCTAACCCTGACCCTAAACCTAACCCTAAAACAAATAACCCTAACCCTAACCCTAAACCAACTAGCCCTAACACTAACCATAAACCTAACCTTTACCAAAATAACCCTAACCATAACCCAAACCCAACTAACCATAACCCTAACCCTAACCCTAACCCTAACCCTAACCCTAGCCCAAATAACCCTAACCCTAACCCTAACCCTGACCCTAAACCTAACCCTAAACCAAATAACCCTAACCCTAACCCTAAACCAACTAGCCCTAACACTAACCATAAGCCTAACCTTTACCAAAATAACCCTAACCATAACCCTAACCCAACTAACCATAACCCTAACCCTAACCCTAACCCTAACCCTAGCCCAAATAACCCTAACCCTAACCCTAACCCTGACCCTAAACCTAACCCTAAAACAAATAACCCTAACCCTAACCCTAAACCAACTAGCCCTAACACTAACCATAAGCCTAACCTTTACCAAAATAACCCTAACCATAACCCAAACCCAACTAACCATAACCCTAACCCTAACCCTAACCCTAACCCTAGCCCGAATAACCCTAACCCTAACCCTAACCCTAACCCTAACCCTAACCCTAAACCAAATAACCCTAACCCTAACCCTAAACCAACTAGCCCTAACACTAACCATAAGCCTAACCTTTACCAAAATAACCCTAACCATAACCCAAACCCAACTAACCATAACCCTAACCCTAACCCTAACCCTAACCCTAACCCTAACCCTAGCCCAAATAACCCTAACCCTAACCCTAACCCTGACCCTAAACCTAACCCTAAACCAAATAACCCTAACCCTAACCCTAAACCAACTAGCCCTAACACTAACCATAAGCCTAACCTTTACCAAAATAACCCTAACCATAACCCTAACCCAACTAACCCTAACCCTAACCCTAACCCTAACCCTAACCCTAACCCTAACCCTAACCCTAACCCTAACCCTAACCCTAACCCTAGCCCAAATAACCCTAACCCTAACCCTAACCCTGACCCTAAACCTAACCCTAAACCAAATAACCCTAACCCTAACCCTAAACCAACTAGCCCTAACACTAACCATAAGCCTAACCTTTACCAAAATAACCCTAACCATAACCCAAACCCAACTAACCATAACCCTAACCCTAACCCTAACCCTAACCCTAACCCTAACCCTAACCCTAACCCTAACCCTAACCCTAGCCCAAATAACCCTAACCCTAACCCTAACCCTGACCCTAAACCTAACCCTAAACCAAATAACCCTAACCCTAACCCTAAACCAACTAGCCCTAACACTAACCATAAGCCTAACCTTTACCAAAATAACCCTAACCATAACCCAAACCCAACTAACCATAACCCTAACCCTAACCCTAACCCTAACCCTAGCCCGAATAACCCTAACCCTAACCCTAACCCTGACCCTAAACCTAACCCTAAACCAAATAACCCTAACCCTAACCCTAAACCAACTAGCCCTAACACTAACCATAAGCCTAACCTTTACCAAAATAACCCTAACCATAACCCAAACCCAACTAACCATAACCCTAACCCTAACCCTAACCCTAACCCTAACCCTAACCCTAACCCTAACCCTAGCCCAAATAACCCTAACCCTAACCCTAACCCTGACCCTAAACCTAACCCTAAACCAAATAACCCTAACCCTAACCCTAAACCAACTAGCCCTAACACTAACCATAAGCCTAACCTTTACCAAAATAACCCTAACCATAACCCTAACCCAACTAACCATAACCCTAACCCTAACCCTAACCCTAACCCTAACCCTAACCCTAACCCTAACCCTATCCCTAACCCTAGCCCAAATAACCCTAACCCTAACCCTAACCCTGACCCTAAACCTAACCCTAAACCAAATAACCCTAACCCTAACCCTAAACCAACTAGCCCTAACACTAACCATAAGCCTAACCTTTACCAAAATAACCCTAACCATAACCCAAACCCAACTAACCATAACCCTAACCCTAACCCTAACCCTAACCCTAACCCTAACCCTAACCCTAACCCTAACCCTAACCCTAGCCCAAATAACCCTAACCCTAACCCTAACCCTGACCCTAAACCTAACCCTAAACCAAATAACCCTAACCCTAACCCTAAACCAACTAGCCCTAACACTAACCATAAG
>NW_028276579.1:27500-30000 GCF_052056855.1 Sturnus vulgaris
AAATAACCCTAACCCTAACCCTAAACCAACTAGCCCTAACACTAACCATAAGCCTAACCTTTACCAAAATAACCCTAACCATAACCCAAACCCAACTAACCATAACCCTAACCCTAACCCTAACCCTAACCCTAACCCTAACCCTAACCCTAACCCTAACCCTAACCCTAGCCCAAATAACCCTAACCCTAACCCTAACCCTGACCCTAAACCTAACCCTAAACCAAATAACCCTAACCCTAACCCTAAACCAACTAGCCCTAACACTAACCATAAGCCTAACCTTTACCAAAATAACCCTAACCATAACCCAAACCCAACTAACCATAACCCTAACCCTAACCCTAACCCTAACACTAGCCCGAATAACCCTAACCCTAACCCTAACCCTGACCCTAAACCTAACCCTAAACCAAATAGCCCTAACCCTAACCCTAAACCAACTAGCCCTAACACTAACCATAAGCCTAACCTTTACCAAAATAACCCTAACCATAACCCAAACCCAACTAACCCTAACCCTAACCCTAACCCTAACCCTAACCCTAACCCTAACCCTAGCCCAAATAACCCTAACCCTAACCCTGACCCTAAACCTAACCCTAAACCAAATAACCCTAACCCTAACCCTAAACCAACTAGCCCTAACACTAACCATAAGCCTAACCTTTACCAAAATAACCCTAACCATAACCCTAACCCAACTAACCATAACCCTAACCCTAACCCTAACCCTAACCCTAACCCTAACCCTAACCCTAGCCCAAATAACCCTAACCCTAACCCTAACCCTGACCCTAAACCTAACCCTAAACCAAATAACCCTAACCCTAACCCTAAACCAACTAGCCCTAACACTAACCATAAGCCTAACCTTTACCAAAATAACCCTAACCATAACCCAAACCCAACTAACCATAACCCTAACCCTAACCATAACCCTAACCCTAACCCTAACCCTAACCCTAACCCTAACCCTAACCCTAACCCTAACCCTAGCCCAAATAACCCTAACCCTAACCCTAACCCTGACCCTAAACCTAACCCTAAACCAAATAACCCTAACCCTAACCCTAAACCAACTAGCCCTAACACTAACCATAAGCCTAACCTTTACCAAAATAACCCTAACCATAACCCAAACCCAACTAACCCTAACCCTAACCCTAACCCTAACCCTAACCCTAACCCTAACCCTAACCCTAGCCCGAATAACCCTAACCCTAACCATAACCCTGACCCTAAACCTAACCCTAAACCAAATAACCCTAACCCTAACCCTAAACCAACTAGCCCTAACACTAACCATAAGCCTAACCTTTACCAAAATAACCCTAAACATAACCCAAACCCAACTAACCATAACCCTAACCCTAACCCTAACCCTAACCCTAACCCTAACCCTAACCCTAACCCTAGCCCAAATAACCCTAACCCTAACCCTAACCCTGACCCTAAACCTAACCCTAAACCAAATAACCCTAACCCTAACCCTAAACCAACTAGCCCTAACACTAACCATAAGCCTAACCTTTACCAAAATAACCCTAACCATAACCCTAACCCAACTAACCATAACCCTAACCCTAACCCTAACCCTAACCCTAACCCTAACCCTAACCCTAACCCTAACCCTAACCCTAGCCCAAATAACCCTAACCCTAACCCTAACCCTGACCCTAAACCTAACCCTAAACCAAATAACCCTAACCCTAACCCTAAACCAACTAGCCCTAACACTAACCATAAGCCTAACCTTTACCAAAATAACCCTAACCATAACCCAAACCCAACTAACCATAACCCTAACCCTAACCCTAACCCTAACCCTAACCCTAACCCTAACCCTAGCCCGAATAACCCTAACCCTAACCATAACCCTGACCCTAAACCTAACCCTAAACCAAATAACCCTAACCCTAACCCTAAACCAACTAGCCCTAACACTAACCATAAGCCTAACCTTTACCAAAATAACCCTAAACATAACCCAAACCCAACTAACCATAACCCTAACCCTAACCCTAACCCTAACCCTAACCCTAACCCTAACCCTAACCCTAGCCCAAATAACCCTAACCCTAACCCTAACCCTGACCCTAAACCTAACCCTAAACCAAATAACCCTAACCCTAACCCTAAACCAACTAGCCCTAACACTAACCATAAGCCTAACCTTTACCAAAATAACCCTAACCATAACCCTAACCCAACTAACCATAACCCTAACCCTAACCCTAACCCTAACCCTAACCCTAACCCTAACCCTAACCCTAACCCTAACCCTAGCCCAAATAACCCTAACCCTAACCCTAACCCTGACCCTAAACCTAACCCTAAACCAAATAACCCTAACCCTAACCCTAAACCAACTAGCCCTAACACTAACCATAAGCCTAACCTTTACCAAAATAACCCTAACCATAACCCAAACCCAACTAACCATAACCCTAACCCTAACCCTAACCCTAACCCTAACCCTAACCCTAACCCTAACCCT
>NW_028276579.1:40000-92500 GCF_052056855.1 Sturnus vulgaris
CTAAACCTAACCCTAAACCAAATAACCCTAACCCTAACCCTAAACCAACTAGCCCTAACACTAACCATAAGCCTAACCTTTACCAAAATAACCCTAACCATAACCCTAACCCAACTAACCATAACCCTAACCCTAACCCTAACCCTAACCCTAACCCTAGCCCAAATAACCCTAACCCTAACCCTAACCCTAACCCTGACCCTAAACCTAACCCTAAACCAAATAACCCTAACCCTAACCCTAAACCAACTAGCCCTAACACTAACCATAAGCCTAACCTTTACCAAAATAACCCTAACCATAACCCAAACCCAACTAACCATAACCCTAACCCTAACCCTAACCCTAACCCTAACCCTAGCCCAAATAACCCTAACCCTAACCCTGACCCTAAACCTAACCCTAAACCAAATAACCCTAACCCTAACCCTAAACCAACTAGCCCTAACACTAACCATAAGCCTAACCTTTACCAAAATAACCCTAACCATAACCCTAACCCAACTAACCATAACCCTAACCCTAACCCTAACCCTAACCCTAACCCTAACCCTAACCCTAACCCTAACCCTAACCCTAGCCCAAATAACCCTAACCCTAACCCTAACCCTGACCCTAAACTTAACCCTAAACCAAATAACCCTAACCCTAACCCTAAACCAACTAGCCCTAACACTAACCATAAGCCTAACCTTTACCAAAATAACCCTAACCATAACCCAAACCCAACTAACCATAACCCTAACCCTAAACATAACCCTAACCCTAACCCTAACCCTAACCCTAACCCTAACCCTAGCCCAAATAACCCTAACCCTAACCCTAACCCTGACCCTAAACCTAACCCTAAACCAAATAACCCTAACCCTAACCCTAAACCAACTAGCCCTAACACTAACCATAAGCCTAACCTTTACCAAAATAACCCTAACCATAACCCAAACCCAACTAACCATAACCCTAACCCTAACCCTAACCCTAACCCTAACCCTAACCCTAACCCTAACCCTAGCCCAAATAACCCTAACCCTAACCCTAACCCTGACCCTAAACCTAACCCTAAACCAAATAACCCTAACCCTAACCCTAAACCAACTAGCCCTAACACTAACCATAAGCCTAACCTTTACCAAAATAACCCTAACCATAACCCAAACCCAACTAACCCTAACCCTAACCCTAACCCTAACCCTAACCCTAACCCTAACCCTAACCCTAACCCTAACCCTAACCCTAACCCTGGCCCAAATAACCCTAACCCTAACCCTAACCCTGACCCTAAACCTAACCCTAAACCAAATAACCCTAACCCTAACCCTAAACCAACTAGCCCTAACACTAACCATAAGCCTAACCTTTACCAAAATAACCCTAACCATAACCCTAACCCTAACCATAACCCTAACCCTAACCCTAACCCTAACCCTAACCCTAACCCTAACCCTAGCCCAAATAACCCTAACCCTAACCCTAACCCTGACCCTAAACCTAAACCTAAACCAAATAACCCTAACCCTAACCCTAAACCAACTAGCCCTAACACTAACCATAAGCCTAACCTTTACCAAAATAAACCTAACCATTACCCAAACCGAACTAAATATAACCCTAACCCTAACCCTAACCCTAGCCCAAATAACCCTAACCCTAACCCTAACCCTGACCCTAAACCTAACCCTAAACCAAATAACCCTAACCCTAACCCTAAACCAACTAGCCCTAACACTAACCATAAGCCTAACCTTTACCAAAATAACCCTAACCATAACCCAAACCCAACTAACCATAACCCTAACCCTAACCCTAACCCTAACCCTAACCCTAACCCTAACCCTAACCCTAGCCCAAATAACCCTAACCCTAACCCTAACCCTGACCCTAAACCTAACCCTAAACCAAATAACCCTAACCCTAACCCTAAACCAACTAGCCCTAACACTAACCATAAGCCTAACCTTTACCAAAATAACCCTAACCATAACCCAAACCCAACTAACCATAACCCTAACCCTAACCCTAACCCTAACCCTAACCCTAACCCTAACCCTAACCCTAACCCTAGCCCAAATAACCCTAACCCTAACCCTAACCCTGACCCTAAACCTAACCCTAAACCAAATAACCCTAACCCTAACCCTAAACCAACTAGCCCTAACACTAACCATAAGCCTAACCTTTACCAAAATAACCCTAACCATAACCCAAACCCAACTAACCATACCCTAACCCTAACCCTAACCCTAACCCTAACCCTAACCCTAACCCTAACCCTAGCCCAAATAATCCTAACCCCAACCCTAATCCTGACCCTAAACCTAACCCTAAACCAAATAACCCTAACCCTAACCCTAAACCAACTAGCCCTAACACTAACCATAAGCCTAACCTTTACCAAAATAACCCTAACCATAACCCTAACCCAACTAACCATAACCCTAACCCTAACCCTAACCCTAACCCTAGCCCAAATAACCCTAACCCTAACCCTAACCCTGACCCTAAACCTAACCCTAAACCAAATAACCCTAACCCTAACCCTAAACCAACTAGCCCTAACACTAACCATAAGCCTAACCTTTACCAAAATAACCCTAACCATAACCCTAACCCAACTAACCATAACCCTAACCCTAACCCTAACCCTAACCCTAACCCTAGCCCAAATAACCCTAACCCTAACCCTAACCCTGACCCTAAACCTAACCCTAAACCAAATAACCCTAACCCTAACCCTAAACCAACTAGCCCTAACACTAACCATAAGCCTAACCTTTACCAAAATATCCCTAACCATAACCCTAACCCAACTAACCATAACCCTAACCCTAACCCTAACCCTAACCCTAACCCTAACCCTAACCCTAACCCTAACCCTAACCCTAGCCCAAATAACCCTAACCCTAACCCTAACCCTGACCCTAAACTTAACCCTAAACCAAATAACCCTAACCCTAACCCTAAACCAACTAGCCCTAACACTAACCATAAGCCTAACCTTTACCAAAATAACCCTAACCATAACCCAAACCCAACTAACCCTAACCCTAACCCTAACCCTAACCCTAACCCTAACCCTAACCCTAACCCTAACCCTAGCCCAAATAACCCTAACCCTAACCCTAACCCTGACCCTAAACCTAAACCTAAACCAAATAACCCTAACCCTAACCCTAAACCAACTAGCCCTAACACTAACCATAAGCCTAACCTTTACCAAAATAAACCTAACCATTACCCAAACCGAACTAAATATAACCCTAACCCTAACCCTAACCCTAACCCTAGCCCAAATAACCCTAACCCTAACCCTAACCCTGACCCTAAACCTAACCCTAAACCAAATAACCCTAACCCTAACCCTAAACCAACTAGCCCTAACACTAACCATAAGCCTAACCTTTACCAAAATAACCCTAACCATAACCCAAACCCAACTAACCATAACCCTAACCCTAACCCTAACCCTAACCCTAACCCTAGCCCAAATAACCCTAACCCTAACCCTAACCCTGACCCTAAACCTAACCCTAAACCAAATAACCCTAACCCTAACCCTAAACCAACTAGCCCTAACACTAACCATAAGCCTAACCTTTACCAAAATAACCCTAACCATAACCCAAACCCAACTAACCATAACCCTAACCCTAACCCTAACCCTAACCCTAGCCCGAATAACCCTAACCCTAACCCTAACCCTGACCCTAAACCTAACCCTAAACCAAATAACCCTAACCCTAACCCTAAACCAACTAGCCCTAAAACTAACCATAAGCCTAACCTTTACCAAAATAACCCTAACCATAACCCAAACCCAACTAACCATAACCCTAACCCTAACCCTAACCCTAACCCTAACCCTAACCCTAACCCTAGCCCAAATAACCATAACCCTAACCCTAACCCTGACCCTAAACCTAACCCTAAACCAAATAACCCTAACCCTAACCCTAAACCAACTAGCCCTAACACTAACCATAAGCCTAACCTTTACCAAAATAACCCTAACCATAACCCAAACCCAACTAACCATAACCCTAACCCTAACCCTAACCCTAACCCTAACCCTAACCCTAACCCTAACCCTAACCCTAACCCTAACCCTAACCCTAGCCCAAATAACCCTAACCCTAACCCTAACCCTGACCCTAAACCTAACCCTAAACCAAATAACCCTAACCCTAACCCTAAACCAACTAGCCCTAACACTAACCATAAGCCTAACCTTTACCAAAATAACCCTAACCATAACCCAAACCCAACTAACCATAACCCTAACCCTAACCCTAACCCTAACCCTAACCCTAACCCTAACCCTAACCCTAACCCTAACCCTAGCCCAAATAACCCTAACCCTAACCCTAACCCTGACCCTAAACCTAACCCTAAACCAAATAACCCTAACCCTAACCCTAAACCAACTAGCCCTAACACTAACCATAAGCCTAACCTTTACCAAAATAACCCTAACCATAACCCAAACCCAACTAACCATAACCCTAACCCTAACCCTAACCCTAACCCTAACCCTAACCCTAACCCTAACCCTAACCCTAACCCTAACCCTAGCCCAAATAACCCTAACCCTAACCCTAACCCTGACCCTAAACCTAACCCTAAACCAAATAACCCTAACCCTAACCCTAAACCAACTAGCCCTAACACTAACCATAAGCCTAACCTTTACCAAAATAACCCTAACCATAACCCAAACCCAACTAACCCTAACCCTAACCCTAACCCTAACCCTAACCCTAACCCTAACCCTAACCCTAACCCTAGCCCAAATAACCCTAACCCCAACCCTAACCCTGACCCTAAACCTAACCCTAAACCAAATAACCCTAACCCTAACCCTAAACCAACTAGCCCTAACAATAACCATAAGCCTAACCTTTACCAAAATAACCCTAACCATAACCCTAACCCAACTAACCATAACCCTAACCCTAACCCTAACCCTAACCCTAACCCTAGCCCAAATAACCCTAACCCTAACCCTAACCCTGACCCTAAACCTAACCCTAAACCAAATAACCCTAACCCTAACCCTAAACCAACTAGCCCTAACACTAACCATAAGCCTAACCTTTACCAAAATAACCCTAACCATAACCCAAACCCAACTAACCATAACCCTAACCCTAACCCTAACCCTAACCATAACCCTAACCCTAACCCTAACCCTAGCCCAAATAACCCTAACCCCAACCCTAACCCTGACCCTAAACCTAACCCTAAAACAAATAACCCTAACCCTAACCCTAAACCAACTAGCCCTAACACTAACCATAAGCCTAACCTTTACCAAAATAACCCTAACCATAACCCAAACCCAACTAACCATAACCCTAACCCTAACCCTAACCCTAACCCTAGCCCAAATAACCCTAACCCTAACCCTAACCCTGACCCTAAACCTAACCCTAAACCAAATAACCCTAACCCTAACCCTAAACCAACTAGCCCTAACACTAACCATAAGCCTAACCTTTACCAAAATAACCCTAACCATAACCCTAACCCAACTAACCATAACCCTAACCCTAACCCTAACCCTAACCCTAACCCTAGCCCAAATAACCCTAACCCTAACCCTAACCCTGACCCTAAACCTAACCCTAAACCAAATAACCCTAACCCTAACCCTAAACCAACTAGCCCTAACACTAACCATAAGCCTAACCTTTACCAAAATAACCCTAACCATAACCCAAACCCAACTAACCATAACCCTAACCCTAACCCTAACCCTAACCCTAACCCTAACCCTAGCCCAAATAACCCTAACCCTAACCCTGACCCTAAACCTAACCCTAAACCAAATAACCCTAACCCTAACCCTAAACCAACTAGCCCTAACACTAACCATAAGCCTAACCTTTACCAAAATAACCCTAACCATAACCCAAACCCAACTAACCATAACACTAACCCTAACCCTAACCCTAACCCTAACCCTAACCCTAACCCTAACCCTAACCCTAACCCTAACCCTAACCCTAGCCCAAATAACCCTAACCCTAACCCTAACCCTGACCCTAAACTTAACCCTAAACCAAATAACCCTAACCCTAACCCTAAACCAACTAGCCCTAACACTAACCATAAGCCTAACCTTTACCAAAATAACCCTAACCATAACCCAAACCCAACTAACCATAACACTAACCCTAACCCTAACCCTAACCCTAACCCTAGCCCAAATAACCCTAACCCTAACCCTAACCCTGACCCTAAACCTAAACCTAAACCAAATAAACCCTAACCCTAACCCTAAACCAACTAGCCCTAACACTAACCATAAGCCTAACCTTTACCAAAATAAACCTAACCATTACCCAAACCGAACTAAATATAACCCTAACCCTAACCCTAACCCTAACCCTAGCCCAAATAACCCTAACCCTAACCCTAACCCTGACCCTAAACCTAACCCTAAACCAAATAACCCTAACCCTAACCCTAAACCAACTAGCCCTAACACTAACCATAAGCCTAACCTTTACCAAAATAACCCTAACCATAACCCAAACCCAACTAACCATAAGCCTAACCCTAACCCTAACCCTAACCCTAACCCTAACCCTAACCCTAACCCTAACCCTAACCCTAACCCTAGCCCAAATAACCCTAACCCTAACCCTAACCCTGACCCTAAACCTAACCCTAAACCAAATAACCCTAACCCTAACCCTAAACCAACTAGCCCTAACACTAACCATAAGCCTAACCTTTACCAAAATAACCCTAACCATAACCCAAACCCAACTAACCATAACCCTAACCCTAACCCTAACCCTAACCCTAACCCTAACCCTAACCCTAACCCTAACCCTAACCCTAGCCCAAATAACCCTAACCCTAACCCTAACCCTGACCCTAAACCTAACCCTAAACCAAATAACCCTAACCCTACCCCTAAACCAACTAGCCCTAACACTAACCATAAGCCTAACCTTTACCAAAATAACCCTAACCATAACCCAAACCCAACTAACCATAACCCTAACCCTAACCCTAACCCTAACCCTAACCCTAACCCTAACCCTAACCCTAACCCTAACCCTAACCCTAGCCCAAATAACCCTAACCCTAACCCTAACCCTGACCCTAAACCTAACCCTAAACCAAATAACCCTAACCCTAACCCTAAACCAACTAGCCCTAACACTAACCATAAGCCTAACCTTTACCAAAATAACCCTAACCATAACCCAAACCCAACTAACCATAACCCTAACCCTAACCCTAACCCTAACCCTAACCCTAACCCTAACCCTAGCCCAAATAACCCTAACCCCAACCCTAACCCTGACCCTAAACCTAACCCTAAACCAAATAACCCTAACCCTAACCCTAAACCAACTAGCCCTAACACTAACCATAAGCCTAACCTTTACCAAAATAACCCTAACCATAACCCAAACCCAACTAACCATAACCCTAACCCTAACCCTAACCCTAACCCTAGCCCAAATAACCCTAACCCTAACCCTAACCCTGACCCTAAACCTAACCCTAAACCAAATAACCCTAACCCTAACCCTAAACCAACTAGCCCTAACACTAACCATAAGCCTAACCTTTACCAAAATAACCCTAACCATAACCCTAACCCAACTAACCATAACCCTAACCCTAACCCTAACCCTAACCCTAACCCTAGCCCAAATAACCCTAACCCTAACCCTAACCCTGACCCTAAACCTAACCCTAAACCAAATAACCCTAACCCTAACCCTAAACCAACTAGCCCTAACACTAACCATAAGCCTAACCTTTACCAAAATAACCCTAACCATAACCCAAACCCAACTAACCATAACCCTAACCCTAACCATAACCCTAACCATAACCCTAACCCTAACCCTAACCCTAGCCCAAATAACCCTAACCCCAACCCTAACCCTGACCCTAAACCTAACCCTAAAACAAATAACCCTAACCCTAACCCTAAACCAACTAGCCCTAACACTAACCATAAGCCTAACCTTTACCAAAATAACCCTAACCATAACCCAAACCCAACTAACCATAACCCTAACCCTAACCCTAACCCTAACCCTAGCCCAAATAACCCTAACCCTAACCCTAACCCTGACCCTAAACCTAACCCTAAACCAAATAACCCTAACCCTAACCCTAAACCAACTAGCCCTAACACTAACCATAAGCCTAACCTTTACCAAAATAACCCTAACCATAACCCTAACCCAACTAACCATAACCCTAACCCTAACCCTAACCCTAACCCTAACCCTAGCCCAAATAACCCTAACCCTAACCCTAACCCTAACCCTGACCCTAAACCTAACCCTAAACCAAATAACCCTAACCCTAACCCTAAACCAACTAGCCCTAACACTAACCATAAGCCTAACCTTTACCAAAATAACCCTAACCATAACCCAAACCCAACTAACCATAACCCTAACCCTAACCCTAACCCTAACCCTAACCCTAGCCCAAATAACCCTAACCCTAACCCTGACCCTAAACCTAACCCTAAACCAAATAACCCTAACCCTAACCCTAAACCAACTAGCCCTAACACTAACCATAAGCCTAACCTTTACCAAAATAACCCTAACCATAACCCTAACCCAACTAACCATAACCCTAACCCTAACCCTAACCCTAACCCTAACCCTAACCCTAACCCTAACCCTAACCCTAACCCTAGCCCAAATAACCCTAACCCTAACCCTAACCCTGACCCTAAACTTAACCCTAAACCAAATAACCCTAACCCTAACCCTAAACCAACTAGCCCTAACACTAACCATAAGCCTAACCTTTACCAAAATAACCCTAACCATAACCCAAACCCAACTAACCATAACCCTAACCCTAACCCTAACCCTAACCCTAACCCTAACCCTAACCCTAACCCTAACCCTAGCCCAAATAACCCTAACCCTAACCCTAACCCTGACCCTAAACCTAACCCTAAACCAAATAACCCTAACCCTAACCCTAAACCAACTAGCCCTAACACTAACCATAAGCCTAACCTTTACCAAAATAACCCTAACCATAACCCAAACCCAACTAACCATAACCCTAACCCTAACCCTAACCTAACCCTAACCCTAACCCTAACCCTAACCCTAGCCCAAATAACCCTAACCCTAACCCTAACCCTGACCCTAAACCTAACCCTAAACCAAATAACCCTAACCCTAACCCTAAACCAACTAGCCCTAACACTAACCATAAGCCTAACCTTTACCAAAATAACCCTAACCATAACCCAAACCCAACTAACCCTAACCCTAACCCTAACCCTAACCCTAACCCTAACCCTAACCCTAACCCTAACCCTAACCCTAACCCTAGCCCAAATAACCCTAACCCTAACCCTAACCCTGACCCTAAACCTAACCCTAAACCAAATAACCCTAACCCTAACCCTAAACCAACTAGCCCTAACACTAACCATAAGCCTAACCTTTACCAAAATAACCCTAACCATAACCCTAACCCTAACCATAACCCTAACCCTAACCCTAACCCTAACCCTAACCCTAACCCTAACCCTAGCCCAAATAACCCTAACCCTAACCCTAACCCTGACCCTAAACCTAACCCTAAACCAAATAACCCTAACCCTAACCCTAAACCAACTAGCCCTAACACTAACCATAAGCCTAACCTTTACCAAAATAACCCTAACCATAACCCAAACCCAACTAACCATACTAACCCTAACCCTAACCCTAACCCTAACCCTAGCCCAAATAACCCTAACCCTAACCCTAACCCTGACCCTAAACCTAACCCTAAACCAAATAACCCTAACCCTAACCCTAAACCAACTAGCCCTAACACTAACCATAAGCCTAACCTTTACCAAAATAACCCTAACCATAACCCAAACCCAACTAACCATAACCCTAACCCTAACCCTAACCCTAACCCTAACCCTAACCCTAACCCTAACCCTAGCCCAAATAACCCTAACCCTAACCCTAACCCTGACCCTAAACCTAACCCTAAACCAAATAACCCTAACCCTAACCCTAAACCAACTAGCCCTAACACTAACCATAAGCCTAACCTTTACCAAAATAACCCTAACCATAACCCAAACCCAACTAACCATAACCCTAACCCTAACCCTAACCCTAACCCTAACCCTAACCCTAACCCTAACCCTAACCCTAGCCCAAATAACCCTAACCCTAACCCTAACCCTGACCCTAAACCTAACCCTAAACCAAATAACCCTAACCCTAACCCTAAACCAACTAGCCCTAACACTAACCATAAGCCTAACCTTTACCAAAATAACCCTAACCATAACCCAAACCCAACTAACCATAACCCTAACCCTAACCCTAACCCTAACCCTAACCCTAACCCTAACCCTAGCCCAAATAACCCTAACCCTAACCCTAACCCTGACCCTAAACCTAACCCTAAACCAAATAACCCTAACCCTAACCCTAAACCAACTAGCCCTAACACTAACCATAAGCCTAACCTTTACCAAAATAACCCTAACCATAACCCAAACCCAACTAACCATAACCCTAACCCTAACCCTAACCCTAACCCTAGCCCAAATAACCCTAACCCTAACCCTAACCCTGACCCTAAACCTAACCCTAAACCAAATAACCCTAACCCTAACCCTAAACCAACTAGCCCTAACACTAACCATAAGCCTAACCTTTACCAAAATAACCCTAACCATAACCCTAACCCAACTAACCATAACCCTAACCCTAACCCTAACCCTAACCCTAACCCTAGCCCAAATAACCCTAACCCTAACCCTAACCCTGACCCTAAACCTAACCCTAAACCAAATAACCCTAACCCTAACCCTAAACCAACTAGCCCTAACACTAACCATAAGCCTAACCTTTACCAAAATATCCCTAACCATAACCCTAACCCAACTAACCATAACCCTAACCCTAACCCTAACCCTAACCCTAACCCTAACCCTAACCCTAACCCTAACCCTAGCCCAAATAACCCTAACCCTAACCCTAACCCTGACCCTAAACTTAACCCTAAACCAAATAACCCTAACCCTAACCCTAAACCAACTAGCCCTAACACTAACCATAAGCCTAACCTTTACCAAAATAACCCTAACCATAACCCAAACCCAACTAACCCTAACCCTAACCCTAACCCTAACCCTAACCCTAACCCTAACCCTAACCCTAACCCTAGCCCAAATAACCCTAACCCTAACCCTAACCCTGACCCTAAACCTAAACCTAAACCAAATAACCCTAACCCTAACCCTAAACCAACTAGCCCTAACACTAACCATAAGCCTAACCTTTACCAAAATAAACCTAACCATTACCCAAACCGAACTAAATATAACCCTAACCCTAACCCTAACCCTAACCCTAGCCCAAATAACCCTAACCCTAACCCTAACCCTGACCCTAAACCTAACCCTAAACCAAATAACCCTAACCCTAACCCTAAACCAACTAGCCCTAACACTAACCATAAGCCTAACCTTTACCAAAATAACCCTAACCATAACCCAAACCCAACTAACCATAACCCTAACCCTAACCCTAACCCTAACCCTAACCCTAGCCCAAATAACCCTAACCCTAACCCTAACCTGACCCTAAACCTAACCCTAAACCAAATAACCCTAACCCTAACCCTAAACCAACTAGCCCTAACACTAACCATAAGCCTAACCTTTACCAAAATAACCCTAACCATAACCCAAACCCAACTAACCATAACCCTAAACCCTAACCCTAACCCTAACCCTAGCCCGAATAACCCTAACCCTAACCCTAACCCTGACCCTAAACCTAACCCTAAACCAAATAACCCTAACCCTAACCCTAAACCAACTAGCCCTAACACTAACCATAAGCCTAACCTTTACCAAAATAACCCTAACCATAACCCAAACCCAACTAACCATAACCCTAACCCTAACCCTAACCCTAACCCTAACCCTAACCCTAACCCTAACCCTAACCCTAGCCCAAATAACCCTAACCCTAACCCTAACCCTGACCCTAAACCTAACCCTAAACCAAATAACCCTAACCCTAACCCTAAACCAACTAGCCCTAACACTAACCATAAGCCTAACCTTTACCAAAATAACCCTAACCATAACCCAAACCCAACTAACCATAACCCTAACCCTAACCCTAACCCTAACCCTAACCCTAACCCTAACCCTAACCCTAGCCCAAATAACCCTAACCCTAACCCTAACCCTGACCCTAAACCTAACCCTAAACCAAATAACCCTAACCCTAACCCTAAACCAACTAGCCCTAACACTAACCATAAGCCTAACCTTTACCAAAATAACCCTAACCATAACCCAAACCCAACTAACCATAACCCTAACCCTAACCCTAACCCTAACCCTAACCCTAACCCTAACCCTAACCCTAACCCTAACCCTAACCCTAACCCTAACCCTAGCCCAAATAACCCTAACCCTAACCCTAACCCTGACCCTAAACCTAACCCTAAACCAAATAACCCTAACCCTAACCCTAAACCAACTAGCCCTAACACTAACCATAAGCCTAACCTTTACCAAAATAACCCTAACCATAACCCAAACCCAACTAACCATAACCCTAACCCTAACCCTAACCCTAACCCTAACCCTAACCCTAACCCTAACCCTAACCCTAGCCCAAATAACCCTAACCCTAACCCTAACCCTGACCCTAAACCTAACCCTAAACCAAATAACCCTAACCCTAACCCTAAACCAACTAGCCCTAACACTAACCATAAGCCTAACCTTTACCAAAATAACCCTAACCATAACCCAAACCCAACTAACCATAACCCTAACCCTAACCCTAACCCTAACCCTAACCCTAACCCTAACCCTAACCCTAACCCTAGCCCAAATAACCCTAACCCTAACCCTAACCCTGACCCTAAACCTAACCCTAAACCAAATAACCCTAACCCTAACCCTAAACCAACTAGCCCTAACACTAACCATAAGCCTAACCTTTACCAAAATAACCCTAACCATAACCCAAACCCAACTAACCCTAACCCTAACCCTAACCCTAACCCTAACCCTAACCCTAACCCTAACCCTAACCCTAACCCTAGCCCAAATAACCCTAACCCCAACCCTAACCCTGACCCTAAACCTAACCCTAAACCAAATAACCCTAACCTTAACCCTAAACCAACTAGCCCTAACACTAACCATAAGCCTAACCTTTACCAAAATAACCCTAACCATAACCCTAACCCAACTAACCATAACCCTAACCCTAACCCTAACCCTAACCCTAACCCTAGCCCAAATAACCCTAACCCTAACCCTAACCCTGACCCTAAACCTAACCCTAAACCAAATAACCCTAACCCTAACCCTAAACCAACTAGCCCTAACACTAACCATAAGCCTAACCTTTACCAAAATAACCCTAACCATAACCCAAACCCAACTAACCATAACCCTAACCCTAACCCTAACCCTAACCATAACCCTAACCCTAACCCTAACCCTAGCCCAAATAACCCTAACCCCAACCCTAACCCTGACCCTAAACCTAACCCTAAAACAAATAACCCTAACCCTAACCCTAAACCAACTAGCCCTAACACTAACCATAAGCCTAACCTTTACCAAAATAACCCTAACCATAACCCAAACCCAACTAACCATAACCCTAACCCTAACCCTAACCCTAACCCTAGCCCAAATAACCCTAACCCTAACCCTAACCCTGACCCTAAACCTAACCCTAAACCAAATAACCCTAACCCTAACCCTAAACCAACTAGCCCTAACACTAACCATAAGCCTAACCTTTACCAAAATAACCCTAACCATAACCCTAACCCAACTAACCATAACCCTAACCCTAACCCTAACCCTAACCCTAACCCTAGCCCAAATAACCCTAACCCTAACCCTAACCCTGACCCTAAACCTAACCCTAAACCAAATAACCCTAACCCTAACCCTAAACCAACTAGCCCTAACACTAACCATAAGCCTAACCTTTACCAAAATAACCCTAACCATAACCCAAACCCAACTAACCATAACCCTAACCCTAACCCTAACCCTAACCCTAACCCTAGCCCAAATAACCCTAACCCTAACCCTGACCCTAAACCTAACCCTAAACCAAATAACCCTAACCCTAACCCTAAACCAACTAGCCCTAACACTAACCATAAGCCTAACCTTTACCAAAATAACCCTAACCATAACCCTAACCCAACTAACCATAACCCTAACCCTAACCCTAACCCTAACCCTAACCCTAACCCTAACCCTAACCCTAACCCTAACCCTAACCCTAACCCTAACCCTAACCCTAACCCTAGCCCAAATAACCCTAACCCTAACCCTAACCCTGACCCTAAACTTAACCCTAAACCAAATAACCCTAACCCTAACCCTAAACCAACTAGCCCTAACACTAACCATAAGCCTAACCTTTACCAAAATAACCCTAACCATAACCCAAACCCAACTAACCATAACACTAACCCTAACCCTAACCCTAACCCTAACCCTAGCCCAAATAACCCTAACCCTAACCCTAACCCTGACCCTAAACCTAAACCTAAACCAAATAAACCTAACCCTAACCCTAAACCAACTAGCCCTAACACTAACCATAAGCCTAACCTTTACCAAAATAAACCTAACCATTACCCAAACCGAACTAAATATAACCCTAACCCTAACCCTAACCCTAACCCTAGCCCAAATAACCCTAACCCTAACCCTAACCCTGACCCTAAACCTTACCCTAAACCAAATAACCCTAACCCTAACCCTAAACCAACTAGCCCTAACACTAACCATAAGCCTAACCTTTACCAAAATAACCCTAACCATAACCCAAACCCAACTAACCATAAGCCTAACCCTAACCCTAACCCTAACCCTAACCCTAACCCTAACCCTAACCCTAACCCTAACCCTAACCCTAACCCTAACCCTAGCCCAAATAACCCTAACCCTAACCCTAACCCTGACCCTAAACCTAACCCTAAACCAAATAACCCTAACCCTAACCCTAAACCAACTAGCCCTAACACTAACCATAAGCCTAAACTTTACCAAAATAACCCTAACCATAACCCAAACCCAACTAACCATAACCCTAACCCTAACCCTAACCCTAACCCTAACCCTAACCCTAACCCTAACCCTAACCCTAACCCTAACCCTAGCCCAAATAACCCTAACCCTAACCCTAACCCTGACCCTAAACCTAACCCTAAACCAAATAACCCTAACCCTAACCCTAAACCAACTAGCCCTAACACTAACCATAAGCCTAACCTTTACCAAAATAACCCAAACCATAACCCAAACCCAACTAACCATAACCCTAACCCTAACCCTAACCCTAACCCTAACCCTAACCCTAACCCTAACCCTAACCCTAACCCTAGCCCAAATAACCCTAACCCTAACCCTAACCCTGACCCTAAACCTAACCCTAAACCAAATAACCCTAACCCTAACCCTAAACCAACTAGCCCTAACACTAACCATAAGCCTAACCTTTACCAAAATAACCCTAACCATAACCCAAACCCAACTAACCATAACCCTAACCCTAACCCTAACCCTAACCCTAACCCTAACCCTAACCCTAACCCTAACCCTAACCCTAGCCCAAATAACCCTAACCCCAACCCTAACCCTGACCCTAAACCTAACCCTAAAACAAATAACCCTAACCCTAACCCTAAACCAACTAGCCCTAACACTAACCATAAGCCTAACCTTTACCAAAATAACCCTAACCATAACCCAAACCCAACTAACCATAACCCTAACCCTAACCCTAACCCTAACCCTAGCCCAAATAACCCTAACCCTAACCCTAACCCTGACCCTAAACCTAACCCTAAACCAAATAACCCTAACCCTAACCCTAAACCAACTAGCCCTAACACTAACCATAAGCCTAACCTTTACCAAAATAACCCTAACCCTAACCCTAACCCAACTAACCATAACCCTAACCCTAACCCTAACCCTAACCCTAACCCTAGCCCAAATAACCCTAACCCTAACCCTAACCCTGACCCTAAACCTAACCCTAAACCAAATAACCCTAACCCTAACCCTAAACCAACTAGCCCTAACACTAACCATAAGCCTAACCTTTACCAAAATAACCCTAACCATAACCCAAACCCAACTAACCATAACCCTAACCCTAACCCTAACCCTAACCCTAACCCTAGCCCAAATAACCCTAACCCTAACCCTAACCCTGACCCTAAACCTAACCCTAAACCAAATAACCCTAACCCTAACCCTAAACCAACTAGCCCTAACACTAACCATAAGCCTAACCTTTACCAAAATAACCCTAACCATAACCCAAACCCAACTAACCATAACCCTAACCCTAACCCTAACCCTAACCCTAGCCCGAATAACCCTAACCCTAACCCTAACCCTGACCCTAAACCTAACCCTAAACCAAATAACCCTAACCCTAACCCTAAACCAACTAGCCCTAACACTAACCATAAGCCTAACCTTTACCAAAATAACCCTAACCATAACCCAAACCCAACTAACCATAACCCTAACCCTAACCCTAACCCTAACCCTAACCCTAACCCTAACCCTAACCCTAGCCCAAATAACCCTAACCCTAACCCTAACCCTGACCCTAAACCTAACCCTAAACCAAATAACCCTAACCCTAACCCTAAACCAACTAGCCCTAACACTAACCATAAGCCTAACCTTTACCAAAATAACCCTAACCATAACCCTAACCCAACTAACCATAACCCTAACCCTAACCCTAACCCTAACCCTAACCCTAACCCTAACCCTAACCCTAACCCTAACCCTAGCCCAAATAACCCTAACCCTAACCCTAACCCTGACCCTAAACCTAACCCTAAACCAAATAACCCTAACCCTAACCCTAAACCAACTAGCCCTAACACTAACCATAAGCCTAACCTTTACCAAAATAACCCTAACCATAACCCAAACCCAACTAACCATAACCCTAACCCTAACCCTAACCCTAACCCTAACCCTAACCCTAACCCTAACCCTAACCCTAACCCTAACCCTAACCCTAGCCCAAATAACCCTAACCCTAACCCTAACCCTGACCCTAAACCTAACCCTAAACCAAATAACCCTAACCCTAACCCTAAACCAACTAGCCCTAACACTAACCATAAGCCTAACCTTTACCAAAATAACCCTAACCATAACCCAAACCCAACTAACCATAACCCTAACCCTAACCGTAACCCTAACCCTAGCCCGAATAACCCTAACCCTAACCCTAACCCTGACCCTAAACCTAACCCTAAACCAAATAACCCTAACCCTAACCCTAAACCAACTAGCCCTAACACTAACCATAAGCCTAACCTTTACCAAAATAACCCTAACCATAACCCAAACCCAACTAACCATAACCCTAACCCTAACCCTAACCCTAACCCTAGCCCAAATAACCCTAACCCTAACCCTGACCCTAAACCTAACCCTAAACCAAATAACCCTAACCCTAACCCTAAACCAACTAGCCCTAACACTAACCATAAGCCTAACCTTTACCAAAATAACCCTAACCATAACCCTAACCCAACTAACCATAACCCTAACCCTAACACTAACCCTAACCCTAACCCTAACCCTAACCCTAGCCCAAATAACCCTAACCCTAACCCTAACCCTGACCCTAAACCTAACCCTAAACCAAATAACCCTAACCCTAACCCTAAACCAACTAGCCCTAACACTAACCATAAGCCTAACCTTTACCAAAATAACCCTAACCATAACCCAAACCCAACTAACCATAACCCTAACCCTAACCCTAACCCTAACCCTAACCCTAACCCTAACCCTAGCCCGAATAACCCTAACCCTAACCATAACCCTGACCCTAAACCTAACCCTAAATTAAATAACCCTAACCCTAACCCTAAACCAACTAGCCCTAACACTAACCATAAGCCTAACCTTTACCAAAATAACCCTAAACATAACCCAAACCCAACTAACCATAACCCTAACCCTAACCCTAACCCTAACCCTAACCCTAACCCTAACCCTAACCCTAGCCCAAATAACCCTAACCCTAACCCTAACCCTGACCCTAAACCTAACCCTAAACCAAATAACCCTAACCCTAACCCTAAACCAACTAGCCCTAACACTAACCATAAGCCTAACCTTTACCAAAATAACCCTAACCATAACCCTAACCCAACTAACCCTAACCCTAACCCTAACCCTAACCCTAACCCTAACCCTAACCCTAACCCTAACCCTAACCCTAGCCCAAATAACCCTAACCCTAACCCTAACCCTGACCCTAAACCTAACCCTAAACCAAATAACCCTAACCCTAACCCTAAACCAACTAGCCCTAACACTAACCATAAGCCTAACCTTTACCAAAATAACCCTAACCATAACCCAAACCCAACTAACCATAACCCTAACCCTAACCCTAACCCTAACCCTAACCCTAACCCTAACCCTAACCCTAGCCCAAATAACCCTAACCCTAACCCTAACCCTGACCCTAAACCTAACCCTAAACCAAATAACCCTAACCCTAACCCTAAACCAACTAGCCCTAACACTAACCATAAGCCTAACCTTTACCAAAATAACCCTAACCATAACCCAAACCCAACTAACCATAACCCTAACCCTAACCCTAACCCTAACCCTAACCCTAACCCTAACCCTAACCCTAACCCTAACCCTAACCCTAACCCTAACCCTAACCCTAACCCTAACCCTAACCCTAACCCTAACCCTAACCCTAACCCTAACCCTAGCCCAAATAACCCTAACCCTAACCCTAACCCTAACCCTGACCCTAAACCTAACCCTAAACCAAATAACCCTAACCCTAACCCTAAACCAACTAGCCCTAACACTAACCATAAGCCTAACCTTTACCAAAATAACCCTAACCATAACCCTAACCCAACTAACCATAACCCTAACCCTAACCCTAACCCTAACCCTAACCCTAACCCTAACCCTAACCCTAACCCTAACCCTAGCCCAAATAACCCTAACCCTAACCCTAACCCTGACCCTAAACCTAACCCTAAACCAAATAACCCTAACCCTAACCCTAAACCAACTAGCCCTAACACTAACCATAAGCCTAACCTTTACCAAAATAACCCTAACCATAACCCAAACCCAACTAACCATAACCCTAACCCTAACCCTAACCCTAACCCTAACCCTAACCCTAACCCTAACCCTAACCCTAACCCTAGCCCAAATTACCCTAACCCTAACCCTAACCCTGACCCTAAACCTAACCCTAAACCAAATAACCCTAACCCTAACCCTAAACCAACTAGCCCTAACACTAACCATAAGCCTAACCTTTACCAAAATAACCCTAACCATAACCCAAACCCAACTAACCCTAACCCTAACCCTAACCCTAACCCTAACCCTAACCCTAACCCTAACCCTAACCCTAACCCTAGCCCAAATAACCCTAACCCTAACCCTAACCCTGACCCTAAACCTAACCCTAAACCAAATAACCCTAACCCTAACCCTAAACCAACTAGCCCTAACACTAACCATAAGCCTAACCTTTACCAAAATAACCCTAACCATAACCCAAACCCAACTAACCATAACCCTAACCCTAACCCTAACCCTAACCCTAACCCTAACCCTAACCCTAACCCTAACCCTAGCCCAAATAACCCTAACCCCAACCCTAACCCTGACCCTAAACCTAACCCTAAAACAAATAACCCTAACCCTAACCCTAAACCAACTAGCCCTAACACTAACCATAAGCCTAACCTTTACCAAAATAACCCTAACCATAACCCAAACCCAACTAACCATAACCCTAACCCTAACCCTAACCCTAACCCTAGCCCAAATAACCCTAACCCTAACCCTAACCCTGACCCTAAACCTAACCCTAAACCAAATAACCCTAACCCTAACCCTAAACCAACTAGCCCTAACACTAACCATAAGCCTAACCTTTACCAAAATAACCCTAACCCTAACCCTAACCCAACTAACCATAACCCTAACCCTAACCCTAACCCTAACCCTAACCCTAGCCCAAATAACCCTAACCCTAACCCTAACCCTGACCCTAAACCTAACCCTAAACCAAATAACCCTAACCCTAACCCTAAACCAACTAGCCCTAACACTAACCATAAGCCTAACCTTTACCAAAATAACCCTAACCATAACCCAAACCCAACTAACCATAACCCTAACCCTAACCCTAACCCTAACCCTAACCCTAGCCCAAATAACCCTAACCCTAACCCTAACCCTGACCCGAAACCTAACCCTAAACCAAATAACCCTAACCCTAACCCTAAACCAACTAGCCCTAACACTAACCATAAGCCTAACCTTTACCAAAATAACCCTAACCATAACCCAAACCCAACTAACCATAACCCTAACCCTAAACCTAACCCTAACCCTAGCCCGAATAACCCTAACCCTAACCCTAACCCTGACCCTAAACCTAACCCTAAACCAAATAACCCTAACCCTAACCCTAAACCAACTAGCCCTAACACTAACCATAAGCCTAACCTTTACCAAAATAACCCTAACCATAACCCAAACCCAACTAACCATAACCCTAACCCTAACCCTAACCCTAACCCTAACCCTAACCCTAGCCCAAATAACCCTAACCCTAACCCTAACCCTGACCCTAAACCTAACCCTAAACCAAATAACCCTAACCCTAACCCTAAACCAACTAGCCCTAACACTAACCATAAGCCTAACCTTTACCAAAATAACCCTAACCATAACCCTAACCCAACTAACCATAACCCTAACCCTAACCCTAACCCTAACCCTAACCCTAACCCTAACCCTAGCCCAAATAACCCTAACCCTAACCCTAACCCTGACCCTAAACCTAACCCTAAACCAAATTACCCTAACCCTAACCCTAAACCAACTAGCCCTAACACTAACCATAAGCCTAACCTTTACCAAAATAACCCTAACCATAACCCAAACCCAACTAACCATAACCCTAACCCTAACCCTAACCCTAACCCTAACCCTAACCCTAACCCTAACCCTAACCCTAGCCCAAATAACCCTAACCCTAACCCTAACCCTGACCCTAAACCTAACCCTAAACCAAATAACCCTAACCCTAACCCTAAACCAACTAGCCCTAACACTAACCATAAGCCTAACCTTTACCAAAATAACCCTAACCATAACCCAAACCCAACTAACCATAACCCTAACCCTAACCCTAACCCTAACCCTAGCCCAAATAACCCTAACCCTAACCCTGACCCTAAACCTAACCCTAAACCAAATAACCCTAACCCTAACCCTAAACCAACTAGCCCTAACACTAACCATAAGCCTAACCTTTACCAAAATAACCCTAACCATAACCCTAACCCAACTAACCATAACCCTAACCCTAACACTAACCCTAACCCTAACCCTAACCCTAACCCTAGCCCAAATAACCCTAACCCTAACCCTAACCCTGACCCTAAACCTAACCCTAAACCAAATAACCCTAACCCTAACCCTAAACCAACTAGCCCTAACACTAACCATAAGCCTAACCTTTACCAAAATAACCCTAACCATAACCCAAACCCAACTAACCATAACCCTAACCCTAACCATAACCCTAACCCTAACCCTAACCCTAACCCTAACCCTAACCCTAACCCTAACCCTAACCCTAGCCCAAATAACCCTAACCCTAACCCTAACCCTGACCCTAAACCTAACCCTAAACCAAATAACCCTAACCCTAACCCTAAACCAACTAGCCCTAACACTAACCATAAGCCTAACCTTTACCAAAATAACCCTAACCATAACCCAAACCCAACTAACCATAACCCTAACCCTAACCCTAACCCTAACCCTAACCCTAACCCTAACCCTAACCCTAACCCTAACCCTAGCCCAAATAACCCTAACCCTAACCCTAACCCTGACCCTAAACCTAACCCTAAACCAAATAACCCTAACCCTAACCCTAAACCAACTAGCCCTAACACTAACCATAAGCCTAACCTTTACCAAAATAACCCTAACCATAACCCAAACCCAACTAACCATAACCCTAACCCTAACCCTAACCCTAACCCTAACCCTAACCCTAACCCTAGCCCAAATAACCCTAACCCCAACCCTAACCCTGACCCTAAACCTAACCCTAAAACAAATAACCCTAACCCTAACCCTAAACCAACTAGCCCTAACACTAACCATAAGCCTAACCTTTACCAAAATAACCCTAACCATAACCCAAACCCAACTAACCATAACCCTAACCCTAACCCTAACCCTAACCCTAGCCCAAATAACCCTAACCCTAACCCTAACCCTGACCCTAAACCTAACCCTAAACCAAATAACCCTAACCCTAACCCTAAACCAACTAGCCCTAACACTAACCATAAGCCTAACCTTTACCAAAATAACCCTAACCATAACCCTAACCCAACTAACCATAACCCTAACCCTAACCCTAACCCTAACCCTAACCCTAACCCTAGCCCAAATAACCCTAACCCTAACCCTAACCCTGACCCTAAACCTAACCCTAAACCAAATAACCCTAACCCTAACCCTAAACCAACTAGCCCTAACACTAACCATAAGCCTAACCTTTACCAAAATAACCCTAACCATAACCCAAACCCAACTAACCATAACCCTAACCCTAACCCTAACCCTAACCCTAACCCTAGCCCAAATAACCCTAACCCTAACCCTAACCCTGACCCTAAACCTAACCCTAAACCAAATAACCCTAACCCTAACCCTAAACCAACTAGCCCTAACACTAACCATAAGCCTAACCTTTACCAAAATAACCCTAACCATAACCCAAACCCAACTAACCATAACCCTAACCCTAACCCTAACCCTAACCCTAGCCCGAATAACCCTAACCCTAACCCTAACCCTGACCCTAAACCTAACCCTAAACCAAATAACCCTAACCCTAACCCTAAACCAACTAGCCCTAACACTAACCATAAGCCTAACCTTTACCAAAATAACCCTAACCATAACCCAAACCCAACTAACCATAACCCTAACCCTAACCCTAACCCTAACCCTAACCCTAACCCTAACCCTAACCCTAACCCTAACCCTAGCCCAAATAACCCTAACCCTAACCCTAACCCTGACCCTAAACCTAACCCTAAACCAAATAACCCTAACCCTAACCCTAAACCAACTAGCCCTAACACTAACCATAAGCCTAACCTTTACCAAAATAACCCTAACCATAACCCTAACCCAACTAACCATAACCCTAACCCTAACCCTAACCCTAACCCTAACCCTAACCCTAACCCTAACCCTAGCCCAAATAACCCTAACCCTAACCCTGACCCTAAACCTAACCCTAAACCAAATAACCCTAACCCTAACCCTAAACCAACTAGCCCTAACACTAACCATAAGCCTAACCTTTACCAAAATAACCCTAACCATAACCCAAACCCAACTAACCATAACCCTAACCCTAACCCTAACCCTAACACTAGCCCGAATAACCCTAACCCTAACCCTAACCCTGACCCTAAACCTAACCCTAAACCAAATAACCCTAACCCTAACCCTAAACCAACTAGCCCTAACACTATCCATAAGCCTAACCTTTACCAAAATAACCCTAACCATAACCCAAACCCAACTAACCATAACCCTAACCCTAACCCTAACCCTAACCCTAACCCTAACCCTAACCCTAGCCCAAATAACCCTAACCCTAACCCTGACCCTAAACCTAACCCTAAACCCAATAACCCTAACCCTAACCCTAAACCAACTAGCCCTAACACTAACCATAAGCCTAACCTTTACCAAAATAACCCTAACCATAACCCAAACCCAACTAACCATAACCCTAACCCTAACCCTAACCCTAACCCTAACCCTAACCCTAACCCTAACCCTAACCCTAACCCTAACCCTAACCCTAGCCCAAATAACCCTAACCCCAACCCTAACCCTGACCCTAAACCTAACACCAAAACAAATAACCCTAACCCTAACCCTAAACCAACTAGCCCTAACACTAACCATAAGCCTAACCTTTACCAAAATAACCCTAACCATAACCCAAACCCAACTAACCATAACCCTAACCCTAACCCTAACCCTAACCCTAACCCTAACCCTAACCCTAGCCCAAATAACCCTAACCCCAACCCTAACCCTGACCCTAAACCTAACCCTAAAACAAATAACCCTAACCCTAACCCTAAACCAACTAGCCCTAACACTAACCATAAGCCTAACCTTTACCAAAATAACCCTAACCATAACCCAAACCCAACTAACCATAACCCTAACCCTAACCCTAACCCTAACCCTAGCCCAAATAACCCTAACCCTAACCCTAACCCTGACCCTAAACCTAACCCTAAACCAAATAACCCTAACCCTAACCCTAAACCAACTAGCCCTAACACTAACCATAAGCCTAACCTTTACCAAAATAACCCTAACCATAACCCTAACCCAACTAACCATAACCCTAACCCTAACCCTAACCCTAACCCTAACCCTAGCCCAAATAACCCTAACCCTAACCCTGACCCTAAACCTAACCCTAAACCAAATAACCCTAACCCTAACCCTAAACCAACTAGCCCTAACACTAACCATAAGCCTAACCTTTACCAAAATAACCCTAACCATAACCCAAACCCAACTAACCATAACCCTAACCCTAACCCTAACCCTAACCCTAACCCTAGCCCAAATAACCCTAACCCTAACCCTAACCCTGACCCTAAACCTAACCCTAAACCAAATAACCCTAACCCTAACCCTAAACCAACTAGCCCTAACACTAACCATAAGCCTAACCTTTACCAAAATAACCCTAAACATAACCCAAACCCAACTAACCATAACCCTAACCCTAACCCTAACCCTAACCCTAGCCCGAATAACCCTAACCCTAACCCTCACCCTGACCCTAAACCTAACCCTAAACCAAATAACCCTAACCCTAACCCTAAACCAACTAGCCCTAACACTAACCATAAGCCTAACCTTTACCAAAATAACCCTAACCATAACCCAAACCCAACTAACCATAACCCTAACCCTAACCCTAACCCTAACCCTAACCCTAACCCTAACCCTAGCCCAAATAACCCTAACCCTAACCCTAACCCTGACCCTAAACCTAACCCTAAACCAAATAACCCTAACCCTAACCCTAAACCAACTAGCCCTAACACTAACCATAAGCCTAACCTTTACCAAAATAACCCTAACCATAACCCTAACCCAACTAACCATAACCCTAACCCTAACCCTAACCCTAACCCTAACCCTAACCCTAACCCTAACCCTAACCCTAGCCCAAATAACCCTAACCCTAACCCTAACCCTGACCCTAAACCTAACCCTAAACCAAATAACCCTAACCCTAACCCTAAACCAACTAGCCCTAACACTAACCATAAGCCTAACCTTTACCAAAATAACCCTAACCATAACCCAAACCCAACTAACCATAACCCTAACCCTAACCCTAACCCTAACCCTAACCCTAACCCTAACCCTAGCCCAAATAACCCTAACCCTAACCCTAACCCTGACCCTAAACCTAACCCTAAACCAAATAACCCTAACCCTAACCCTAAACCAACTAGCCCTAACACTAACCATAAGCCTAACCTTTACCAAAATAACCCTAACCATAACCCAAACCCAACTAACCATAACCCTAACCCTAACCCTAACCCTAACACTAGCCCGAATAACCCTAACCCTAACCCTAACCCTGACCCTAAACCTAACCCTAAACCAAATAACCCTAACCCTAACCCTAAACCAACTAGCCCTAACACTATCCATAAGCCTAACCTTTACCAAAATAACCCTAACCATAACCCAAACCCAAATAACCATAACCCTAACCCTAACCCTAACCCTAACCCTAACCCTAACCCTAGCCCAAATAACCCTAACCCTAACCCTGACCCTAAACCTAACCCTAAACCAAATAACCCTAACCCTAACCCTAAACCAACGAGCCCTAACACTAACCATAAGCCTAACCTTTACCAAAATAACCCTAACCATAACCCTAACCCAACTAACCATAACCCTAACCCTAACCCTAACCCTAACCCTAACCCTAACCCTAGCCCAAATAACCCTAACCCTAACCCTAACCCTGACCCTAAACCTAACCCTAAACCAAATAACCCTAACCCTAACCCTAAACCAACTAGCCCTAACACTAACCATAAGCCTAACCTTTACCAAAATAACCCTAACCATAACCCAAACCCAACTAACCATAACCCTAACCCTAACCATAACCCTAACCCTAACCCTAACCCTAACCCTAACCCTAACCCTAACCCTAACCCTAGCCCAAATAACCCTAACCCTAACCCTAACCCTGACCCTAAACCTAACCCTAAACCAAATAACCCTAACCCTAACCCTAAACCAACTAGCCCTAACACTAACCATAAGCCTAACCTTTACCAAAATAACCCTAACCATAACCCAAACCCGACTAACCATAACCCTAACCCTAACCCTAACCCTAACCCTAGCCCAAATAACCCTAACCCTAACCCTAACCCTGACCCTAAACCTAACCCTAATCCAAATAACCCTAACCCTAACCCTAAACCAACTAGCCCTAACACTAACCATAAGCCTAACCTTTACCAAAATAACCCTAACCATAACCCTAACCCAACTAACCATAACCCTAACCCTAACCCTAACCCTAACCCTAACCCTAGCCCAAATAACCCTAACCCTAACCCTAACCCTGACCCTAAACCTAACCCTAAACCAAATAACCCTAACCCTAACCCTAAACCAACTAGCCCTAACACTAACCATAAGCCTAACCTTTACCAAAATAACCCTAACCATAACCCTAACCCTAACCCTAACCCTAACCCTAACCCTAACCCTAACCCTAACCCTAACCCTAGCCCAAATAACCCTAACCCTAACCCTAACCCTGACCCTAAACCTAACCCTAAACCAAATAACCCTAACCCTAACCCTAAACCAACTAGCCCTAACACTAACCATAAGCCTAACCTTTACCAAAATAACCCTAACCATAACCCAAACCCAACTAACCATAACCCTAACCCTAACCCTAACCCTAACCCTAACCCTAACCCTAACCCTAACCCTAGCCCAAATAACCCTAACCCTAACCCTAACCCTGACCCTAAACCTAACCCTAAACCAAATAACCCTAACCCTAACCCTAAACCAACTAGCCCTAACACTAACCATAAGCCTAACCTTTACCAAAATAACCCTAACCATAACCCAAACCCAACTAACCATAACCCTAACCCTAACCCTAACCCTAACACTAGCCCGAATAACCCTAACCCTAACCCTAACCCTGACCCTAAACCTAACCCTAAACCAAATAACCCTAACCCTAACCCTAAACCAACTAGCCCTAACACTAACCATAAGCCTAACCTTTACCAAAATAACCCTAACCATAACCCAAACCCAACTAACCATAACCCTAACCCTAACCCTAACCCTAACCCTAGCCCGAATAACCCTAACCCTAACCCTAACCCTGACCCTAAACCTAACCCTAAACCAAATAACCCTAACCCTAACCCTAAACCAACTAGCCCTAACACTAACCATAAGCCTAACCTTTACCAAAATAACCCTAACCATAACCCAAACCCAACTAACCATAACCCTAACCCTAACCCTAACCCTAACCCTAACCCTAACCCTAACCCTAACCCTAGCCCAAATAACCCTAACCCTAACCCTAACCCTGACCCTAAACCTAACCCTAAACCAAATAACCCTAACCCTAACCCTAAACCAACTAGCCCTAACACTAACCATAAGCCTAACCTTTACCAAAATAACCCTAACCATAACCCTAACCCAACTAACCATAACCCTAACCCTAACCCTAACCCTAACCCTAACCCTAACCCTAGCCCAAATAACCCTAACCCTAACCCTAACCCTGACCCTAAACCTAACCCTAAACCAAATAACCCTAACCCTAACCCTAAACCAACTAGCCCTAACACTAACCATAAGCCTAACCTTTACCAAAATAACCCTAACCATAACCCAAACCCAACTAACCATAACCCTAACCCTAACCCTAACCCTAACCCTAACCCTAACCCTAACCCTAACCCTAACCCTAGCCCAAATAACCCTAACCCTAACCCTAACCCTGACCCTAAACCTAACCCTAAACCAAATAACCCTAACCCTAACCCTAAACCAACTAGCCCTAACACTAACCATAAGCCTAACCTTTACCAAAATAACCCTAACCATAACCCAAACCCAACTAACCATAACCCTAACCCTAACCCTAACCCTAACCCTAACCCTAACCCTAACCCTAGCCCAAATAACCCTAACCCTAACCCTGACCCTAAACCTAACCCTAAACCAAATAACCCTAACCCTAACCCTAAACCAACTAGCCCTAACACTAACCATAAGCCTAACCTTTACCAAAATAACCCTAACCATAACCCAAACCCAACTAACCATAACCCTAACCCTAACCCTAACCCTAACCCTAACCCTAACCCTAACCCTAACCCTAACCCTAACCCTAACCCTAGCCCAAATAACCCTAACCCCAACCCTAACCCGGACCCTAAACCTAACCCCAAAACAAATAACCCTAACCCTAACCCTAAACCAACTAGCCCTAACACTAACCATAAGCCTAACCTTTACCAAAATAACCCTAACCATAACCCAAACCCAACTAACCATAACCCTAACCCTAACCCTAACCCTAACCCTAACCCTAACCCTAACCCTAACCCTAACCCTAACCCTAACCCTAACCCTAACCCTAACCCTAGCCCAAATAACCCTAACCCTAACCCTAACCCTGACCCTAAACCTAACCCTAAACCAAATAACCCTAACCCTAACCCTAAACCAACTAGCCCTAACACTAACCATAAGCCTAACCTTTACCAAAATAACCCTAACCATAACCCAAACCCAACTAACCATAACCCTAACCCTAACCCTAACCCTAACCCTAACCCTAACCCTAACCCTAGCCCAAATAACCCTAACCCCAACCCTAACCCTGACCCTAAACCTAACCCTAAAACAAATAACCCTAACCCTAACCCTAAACCAACTAGCCCTAACACTAACCATAAGCCTAACCTTTACCAAAATAACCCTAACCATAACCCAAACCCAACTAACCATAACCCTAACCCTAACCCTAACCCTAACCCTAGCCCAAATAACCCTAACCCTAACCCTAACCCTGACCCTAAACCTAACCCTAAACCAAATAACCCTAACCCTAACCCTAAACCAACTAGCCCTAACACTAACCATAAGCCTAACCTTTACCAAAATAACCCTAACCATAACCCTAACCCAACTAACCATAACCCTAACCCTAACCCTAACCCTAACCCTAACCCTAGCCCAAATAACCCTAACCCTAACCCTGACCCTAAACCTAACCCTAAACCAAATAACCCTAACCCTAACCCTAAACCAACTAGCCCTAACACTAACCATAAGCCTAACCTTTACCAAAATAACCCTAACCATAACCCAAACCCAACTAACCATAACCCTAACCCTAACCCTAACCCTAACCCTAACCCTAGCCCAAATAACCCTAACCCTAACCCTAACCCTGACCCTAAACCTAACCCTAAACCAAATAACCCTAACCCTAACCCTAAACCAACTAGCCCTAACACTAACCATAAGCCTAACCTTTACCAAAATAACCCTAACCATAACCCAAACCCAACTAACCATAACCCTAACCCTAACCCTAACCCTAACCCTAGCCCGAATAACCCTAACCCTAACCCTCACCCTGACCCTAAACCTAACCCTAAACCAAATAACCCTAACCCTAACCCTAAACCAACTAGCCCTAACACTAACCATAAGCCTAACCTTTACCAAAATAACCCTAACCATAACCCAAACCCAACTAACCATAACCCTAACCCTAACCCTAACCCTAACCCTAACCCTAACCCTAGCCCAAATAACCCTAACCCTAACCCTAACCCTGACCCTAAACCTAACCCTAAACCAAATAACCCTAACCCTAACCCTAAACCAACTAGCCCTAACACTAACCATAAGCCTAACCTTTACCAAAATAAGCCTAACCATAACCCTAACCCAACTAACCATAACCCTAACCCTAACCCTAACCCTAACCCTAACCCTAACCCTAACCCTAACCCTAACCCTAACCCTAACCCTAACCCTAACCCTAACCCTAACCCTAGCCCAAATAACCCTAACCCTAACCCTAACCCTGACCCTAAACCTAACCCTAAACCAAATAACCCTAACCCTAACCCTAAACCAACTAGCCCTAACACTAACCATAAGCCTAACCTTTACCAAAATAACCCTAACCATAACCCAAACCCAACTAACCATAACCCTAACCCTAACCCTAACCCTAACCCTAACCCTAACCCTAACCCTAACCCTAACCCTAACCCTAACCCTAGCCCAAATAACCCTAACCCTAACCCTAACCCTGACCCTAAACCTAACCCTAAACCAAATAACCCTAACCCTAACCCTAAACCAACTAGCCCTAACACTAACCATAAGCCTAACCTTTACCAAAATAACCCTAACCATAACCCAAACCCAACTAACCATAACCCTAACCCTAACCCTAACCCTAACACTAGCCCGAATAACCCTAACCCTAACCCTAACCCTGACCCTAAACCTAACCCTAAACCAAATAACCCTAACCCTAACCCTAAACCAACTAGCCCTAACACTATCCATAAGCCTAACCTTTACCAAAATAACCCTAACCATAACCCAAACCCAAATAACCATAACCCTAACCCTAACCCTAACCCTAACCCTAACCCTAACCCTAGCCCAAATAACCCTAACCCTAACCCTGACCCTAAACCTAACCCTAAACCAAATAACCCTAACCCTAACCCTAAACCAACGAGCCCTAACACTAACCATAAGCCTAACCTTTACCAAAATAACCCTAACCATAACCCTAACCCAACTAACCATAACCCTAACCCTAACCCTAACCCTAACCCTAACCCTAACCCTAACCCTAACCCTAACCCTAACCCTAGCCAAATAACCCTAACCCTAACCCTAACCCTGACCCTAAACCTAACCCTAAACCAAATAACCCTAACCCTAACCCTAAACCAACTAGCCCTAACACTAACCATAAGCCTAACCTTTACCAAAATAACCCTAACCATAACCCAAACCCAACTAACCATAACCCTAACCCTAACCATAACCCTAACCCTAACCCTAACCCTAACCCTAACCCTAACCCTAACCCTAACCCTAGCCCAAATAACCCTAACCCTAACCCTAACCCTGACCCTAAACCTAACCCTAAACCAAATAACCCTAACCCTAACCCTAAACCAACTAGCCCTAACACTAACCATAAGCCTAACCTTTACCAAAATAACCCTAACCATAACCCAAACCCGACTAACCATAACCCTAACCCTAACCCTAACCCTAACCCTAGCCCAAATAACCCTAACCCTAACCCTAACCCTGACCCTAAACCTAACCCTAATCCAAATAACCCTAACCCTAACCCCTAAACCAACTAGCCCTAACACTAACCATAAGCCTAACCTTTACCAAAATAACCCTAACCATAACCCTAACCCAACTAACCATAACCCTAACCCTAACCCTAACCCTAACCCTAGCCCAAATAACCCTAACCCTAACCCTAACCCTGACCCTAAACCTAACCCTAAACCAAATAACCCTAACCCTAACCCTAAACCAACTAGCCCTAACACTAACCATAAGCCTAACCTTTACCAAAATAACCCTAACCATAACCCTAACCCTAACCCTAACCCTAACCCTAACCCTAACCCTAACCCTAACCCTAACCCTAGCCCAAATAACCCTAACCCTAACCCTAACCCTGACCCTAAACCTAACCCTAAACCAAATAACCCTAACCCTAACCCTAAACCAACTAGCCCTAACACTAACCATAAGCCTAACCTTTACCAAAATAACCCTAACCATAACCCAAACCCAACTAACCATAACCCTAACCCTAACCCTAACCCCTAACCCTAACCCTAACCCTAACCCTAACCCTAACCCTAGCCCAAATAACCCTAACCCTAACCCTAACCCTGACCCTAAACCTAACCCTAAACCAAATAACCCTAACCCTAACCCTAAACCAACTAGCCCTAACACTAACCATAAGCCTAACCTTTACCAAAATAACCCTAACCATAACCCAAACCCAACTAACCATAACCCTAACCCTAACCCTAACCCTAACACTAGCCCGAATAACCCTAACCCTAACCCTAACCCTGACCCTAAACCTAACCCTAAACCAAATAACCCTAACCCTAACCCTAAACCAACTAGCCCTAACACTATCCATAAGCCTAACCTTACCAAAATAACCCTAACCATAACCCAAACCCAAATAACCATAACCCTAACCCTAACCCTAACCCTAACCCTAACCCTAACCCTAGCCCAAATAACCCTAACCCTAACCCTGACCCTAAACCTAACCCTAAACCAAATAACCCTAACCCTAACCCTAAACCAACGAGCCCTAACACTAACCATAAGCCTAACCTTTACCAAAATAACCCTAACCATAACCCTAACCCAACTAACCATAACCCTAACCCTAACCCTAACCCTAACCCTAACCCTAACCCTAACCCTAACCCTAGCCCAAATAACCCTAACCCTAACCCTAACCCTGACCCTAAACCTAACCCTAAACCAAATAACCCTAACCCTAACCCTAAACCAACTAGCCCTTACACTAACCATAAGCCTAACCTTTACCAAAATAACCCTAACCATAACCCAAACCCAACTAACCATAACCCTAACCCTAACCATAACCCTAACCCTAACCCTAACCCTAACCCTAACCCTAACCCTAACCCTAACCCCTAGCCCAAATAACCTAACCCTAACCCTAACCCTGACCCTAAACCTAACCCTAAACCAAATAACCCTAACCCTAACCCTAAACCAACTAGCCCTAACACTAACCATAAGCCTAACCTTTACCAAAATAACCCTAACCATAACCCAAACCCGACTAACCATAACCCTAACCCTAACCCTAACCCTAACCCTAGCCCAAATAACCCTAACCCTAACCCTAACCCTGACCCTAAACCTAACCCTAATCCAAATAACCCTAACCCTAACCCTAAACCAACTAGCCCTAACACTAACCATAAGCCTAACCTTTACCAAAATAACCCTAACCATAACCCTAACCCAACTAACCATAACCCTAACCCTAACCCTAACCCCTAACCCTAGCCCAAATAACCCTAACCCTAACCCTAACCCTGACCCTAAACCTAACCCTAAACCAAATAACCCTAACCCTAACCCTAAACCAACTAGCCCTAACACTAACCATAAGCCTAACCTTTACCAAAATAACCCTAACCATAACCCTAACCCAACTAACAATAACCCTAACCCTAACCCTAACCCTAACCCTAACCCTAACCCTAGCCCAAATAACCCTAACCCTAACCCTAACCCTGACCCTAAACCTAACCCTAAACCAAATAACCCTAACCCTAACCCTAAACCAACTAGCCCTAACACTAACCATAAGCCTAACCTTTACCAAAATAACCCTAACCATAACCCAAACCCAACTAACCATAACCCTAACCCTAACCGTAACCCTAACCCTAACCCTAACCCTAACCCTAGCCCAAATAACCCTAACCCTAACCCTGACCCTAAACCTAACCCTAAACCAAATAACCCTAACCCTAACCCTAAACCAACTAGCCCTAACACTAACCATAAGCCTAACCTTTACCAAAATAACCCTAACCATAACCCAAACCCAACTAACCATAACCCTAACCCTAACCCTAACCCTAACCCTAACCCTAGCCCAAATAACCCTAACCCTAACCCTAACCCTGACCCTAAACCTAACCCTAAACCAAATAACCCTAACCCTAACCCTAAACCAACTAGCCCTAACACTAACCATAAGCCTAACCTTTACCAAAATAACCCTAACCATAACCCAAACCCAACTAACCATAACCCTAACCCTAACCCTAACCCTAACCCTAGCCCGAATAACCCTAACCCTAACCCTAACCCTGACCCTAAACCTAACCCTAAACCAAATAACCCTAACCCTAACCCTAAACCAACTAGCCCTAACACTAACCATAAGCCTAACCTTTACCAAAATAACCCTAACCATAACCCAAACCCAACTAACCATAACCCTAACCCCTAACCCTAACCACCTAACCCTAACCCTAACCCTAGCCCAAATAACCCTAACCCTAACCCTAACCCTGACCCTAAACCTAACCCTAAACCAAATAACCCTAACCCTAACCCTAAACCAACTAGCCCTAACACTAACCATAAGCCTAACCTTTACCAAAATAACCCTAACCATAACCCAAACCCAACTAACCATAACCCTAACCCTAACCCTAACCCTAACCCTAACCCTAACCCTAACCCTAACCCTAACCCTAACCCTAACCCTAACCCTAGCCCAAATAACCCTAACCCTAACCCTAACCCTGACCCTAAACCTAACCCTAAACCAAATAACCCTAACCCTAACCCTAAACCAACTAGCCCTAACACTAACCATAAGCCTAACCTTTACCAAAATAACCCTAACCATAACCCAAACCCAACTAACCATAACCCTAACCCTAACCCTAACCCTAACCCTAACCCTAGCCCAAATAACCCTAACCCTAACCCTGACCCTAAACCTAACCCTAAACCAAATAACCCTAACCCTAACCCTAAACCAACTAGCCCTAACACTAACCATAAGCCTAACCTTTACCAAAATAACCCTAACCATAACCCTAACCCAACTAACCATAACCCTAACCCTAACACTAACCCTAACCCTAACCCTAACCCTAACCCTAGCCCAAATAACCCTAACCCTAACCCTAACCCTGACCCTAAACCTAACCCTAAACCAAATAACCCTAACCCTAACCCTAAACCAACTAGCCCTAACACTAACCATAAGCCTAACCTTTACCAAAATAACCCTAACCATAACCCAAACCCAACTAACCATAACCCTAACCCTAACCATAACCCTAACCCTAACCCTAACCCTAACCCTAACCCTAACCCTAACCCTAACCCTAACCCTAACCCTAGCCCAAATAACCCTAACCCTAACCCTAACCCTGACCCTAAACCTAACCCTAAACCAAATAACCCTAACCCTAACCCTAAACCAACTAGCCCTAACACTAACCATAAGCCTAACCTTTACCAAAATAACCCTAACCATAACCCAAACCCAACTAACCATAACCCTAACCCTAACCCTAACCCTAACCCTAACCCTAACCCTAACCCTAACCCTAGCCCGAATAACCCTAACCCTAACCATAACCCTGACCCTAAACCTAACCCTAAACCAAATAACCCTAACCCTAACCCTAAACCAACTAGCCCTAACACTAACCATAAGCCTAACCTTTACCAAAATAACCCTAACCATAACCCAAACCCAACTAACCATAACCCTAACCCTAACCCTAACCCTAACCCTAACCCTAACCCTAACCCTAACCCTAACCCTAGCCCAAATAACCCTAACCCTAACCCTAACCCTGACCCTAAACCTAACCCTAAACCAAATAACCCTAACCCTAACCCTAAACCAACTAGCCCTAACACTAACCATAAGCCTAACCTTTACCAAAATAACCCTAACCATAACCCAAACCCAACTAACCATAACCCTAACCCTAACCCTAACCCTAACCCTAACCCTAACCCTAACCCTAACCCTAACCCTAACCCTAGCCCAAATAACCCTAACCCTAACCCTAACCCTGACCCTAAACCTAACCCTAAACCAAATAACCCTAACCCTAACCCTAAACCAACTAGCCCTAACACTAACCATAAGCCTAACCTTTACCAAAATAACCCTAACCATAACCCAAACCCAACTAACCATAACCCTAACCCTAACCCTAACCCTAACCCTAACCCTAGCCCAAATAACCCTAACCCTAACCCTAACCCTGACCCTAAACCTAACCCTAAACCAAATAACCCTAACCCTAACCCTAAACCAACTAGCCCTAACACTAACCATAAGCCTAACCTTTACCAAAATAACCCTAACCATAACCCAAAACCAACTAACCATAACCCTAACCCTAACCCTAACCCTAACCCTAGCCCGAATAACCCTAACCCTAACCCTAACCCTGACCCTAAACCTAACCCTAAACCAAATAACCCTAACCCTAACCCTAAACCAACTAGCCCTAACACTAACCATAAGCCTAACCTTTACCAAAATAACCCTAACCATAACCCAAACCCAACTAACCATAACCCTAACCCTAACCCTAACCCTAACCCTAACCCTAACCCTAACCCTAACCCTAGCCCAAATAACCCTAACCCTAACCCTAACCCTGACCCTAAACCTAACCCTAAACCAAATAACCCTAACCCTAACCCTAAACCAACTAGCCCTAACACTAACCATAAGCCTAACCTTTACCAAAATAACCCTAACCATAACCCTAACCCAACTAACCATAACCCTAACCCTAACCCTAACCCTAACCCTAACCCTAACCCTAACCCTAACCCTAACCCTAGCCCAAATAACCCTAACCCTAACCCTAACCCTGACCCTAAACCTAACCCTAAACCAAATAACCCTAACCCTAACCCTAAACCAACTAGCCCTAACACTAACCATAAGCCTAACCTTTACCAAAATAACCCTAACCATAACCCAAACCCAACTAACCATAACCCTAACCCTAACCCTAACCCTAACCCTAACCCTAACCCTAACCCTAACCCTAACCCTAGCCCAAATAACCCTAACCCTAACCCTAACCCTGACCCTAAACCTAACCCTAAACCAAATAACCCTAACCCTAACCCTAAACCAACTAGCCCTAACACTAACCATAAGCCTAACCTTTACCAAAATAACCCTAACCATAACCCAAACCCAACTAACCATAACCCTAACCCTAACCCTAACCCTAACACCTAGCCCGAATAACCCTAACCCTAACCCTAACCCTGACCCTAAACCTAACCCTAAACCAAATAACCCTAACCCTAACCCTAAACCAACTAGCCCTAACACTATCCATAAGCCTAACCTTTACCAAAATAACCCTAACCATAACCCAAACCCAACTAACCATAACCCTAACCCTAACCCTAACCCTAACCCTAACCCTAACCCTAGCCCAAATAACCCTAACCCTAACCCTGACCCTAAACCTAACCCTAAACCAAATAACCCTAACCCTAACCCTAAACCAACTAGCCCTAACACTAACCATAAGCCTAACCTTTACCAAAATAACCCTAACCATAACCCAAACCCAACTAACCATAACCCTAACCCTAACCCTAACCCTAACCCTAACCCTAACCCTAACCCTAACCCTAACCCTAACCCTAACCCTAACCCTACCCTAACCCTAGCCCAAATAACCCTAACCCCAACCCTAACCCTGACCCTAAACCTAACCCCAAAACAAATAACCCTAACCCTAACCCTAAACCAACTAGCCCTAACACTAACCATAAGCCTAACCTTTACCAAAATAACCCTAACCATAACCCAAACCCAACTAACCATAACCCTAACCCTAACCCTAACCCTAACCCTAACCTAACCCTAACCCCTAACCCTAACCTAACCCTAACCCTAGCCCAAATAACCCTAACCCTAACCCTAACCCTGACCCTAAACCTAACCCTAAACCAATAACCCTAACCCTAACCCTAAACCAACTAGCCCTAACACTAACCATAAGCCTAACCTTTACCAAAATAACCCTAACCATAACCCAAACCCAACTAACCATAACCCTAACCCTAACCCTAACCCTAACCCTAACCCTAACCCTAACCCTAACCCTAGCCCAAATAACCCTAACCCCAACCCTAACCCTGACCCTAAACCTAACCCTAAAACAAATAACCCTAACCCTAACCTAAACCAACTAGCCCTAACACTAACCATGAAGCCTAACCTTTACCAAAATAACCCTAACCATAACCCAAACCCAACTAACCATAACCCTAACCCTAACCCTAACCCTAACCCTAGCGCCAAATAACCCTAACCCCTAACCCTAACCCTGACCCTAAACCTAACCCTAAACCAAATAACCCTAACCCTAACCCTAAACCAACTAGCCCTACACTAACCATAAGCCTAACCTTTACCAAAATAACCCTAACCATAACCCTAACCCAACTAACCATAACCCTAACCCTAACCCTAACCCTAACCCTAACCCTAGCCCAAATAACCCTAACCCTAACCCTGACCCTAAACCTAACCCTAAACCAAATAACCCTAACCCTAACCTAAACCAACTAGCCCTAACACTAACCATAAGCCTAACCTTTACCAAAATAACCCTAACCATAACCCAAACCCAACTAACCATAACCCTAACCCTAACCCTAACCCTAACCCTAACCCTAGCCCAAAATAACCCTAACCCTAACCCTAACCCTGACCCTAAACCTAACCCTAAACCAAATAACCCTAACCCTAACCCTAAACCAACTAGCCCTAACACTAACCATAAGCCTAACCTTTACCAAAATAACCCTAACCATAACCCCAAACCCAACTAACCATAACCCTAACCCTAACCCTAACCCTAACCCTAGCCCGAAATAACCCTAACCCTAACCCTCACCCTGACCCTAAACCTAACCCTAAACCAAATAACCCTAACCCTAACCCTAAACCAACTAGCCCTAACACTAACCATAAGCCTAACCTTACCAAAATAACCCTAACCATAACCCAAACCCAACTAACCATAACCCTAACCCTAACCCTAACCCTAACCCTAACCCTAACCCTAACCCTAGCCCAAATAACCCTAACCCTAACCCTAACCCTGACCCTAAAACCTAACCCTAAACCAAATAACCCTAACCCTAACCCTAAACCAACTAGCCCTAACACTAACCATAAGCCTAACCTTTACCAAAATAACCCTAACCATAACCCTAACCCAACTAACCATAACCCGTTACCCTAACCCTAACCCTAACCCTAACCCTAACCCTAACCCTAACCCTAACCCTAACCCTAACCCTAGCCCAAATAACCCTAACCCTAACCCTAACCCTGACCCTAAACCTAACCCTAAACCAAATAACCTAACCCTAACCCTAAACCAACTAGCCCTAACACTATCCATAAGCCTAACCTTTTACCAAAGATAACCCTAACCATAACCCAAACCCAAATAACCATAACCCTAACCCTAACCCTAACCCTAACCCTAACCCTAACCCTAGCCCAAATAACCCTAACCCTAACCCTGACCCTAAACCTAACCCTAAACCAAATAACCCTAACCCTAACCCTAAACCAACGAGCCCTAACACTAACCATAAGCCTAACCTTTACCAAAATAACCCTAACCATAACCCTAACCCAACTAACCATAACCCTAACCCTAACCCTAACCCTAACCATAACCCTAACCCTAACCCTAACCCTAACACTAGCCCGAATAACCCTAACCCTAACCCTAACCCTGACCCTAACCTAACCCTAAACCAAATAACCCTAACCCTAACCCTAAACCAACTAGCCCTAACACTATCCATAAGCCTAACCTTTACCAAAATAACCCTAACCATAACCCAAACCCAAATAACCATAACCCTAACCCTAACCCTAACCCTAACCCTAACCCTAACCCTAGCCCAAATAACCCTAACCCTAACCCTGACCCTAAACCTAACCCTAAACCAAATAACCCTAACCCTAACCCTAAACCAACGAGCCCTAACACTAACCATAAGCCTAACCTTACCAAAATAACCCTAACCATAACCCTAACCCAACTAACCATAACCCTAACCCTAACCCTAACCCTAACCCTAACCCTAACCCTAACCCTAACCCTAGCCAAATAACCCTAACCCTAACCCTAACCCTGACCCTAAACCTAACCCTAAACCAAATAACCCTAACCCTAACCCTAAACCAACTAGCCCTAACACTAACCATAAGCCTAACCTTTACCAAAATAACCCTAACCATAACCCAAACCCAACTAACCATAACCCTAACCCTAACCATAACCCTAACCCTAACCCTAACCCTAACCCTAACCCTAACCCTAACCCTAACCCTAGCCCAAATAACCCTAACCCTAACCCTAACCCTGACCCTAAACCTAACCCTAAACCAAATAACCCTAACCCTAACCTAAACCAACTAGCCCTAACACTAACCATAAGCCTAACCTCTACCAAAATAACCCTAACCATAACCCAAACCCGACTAACCATAACCTAACCCTAACCCTAACCCTAACCCTAGCCCAAATAACCCTAACCCTAACCCTAACCCTGACCCTAAACCTAACCCTAAATCCAAATAACCCTAACCCTAACCCTAAACCAACTAGCCCTAACACTAACCATAAGCCTAACCTTTACCAAAATAACCCTAACCATAACCCTAACCCAACTAACCATAACCCTAACCCTAACCCTAACCCTAACCCTAGCCCAAATAACCCTAACCCTAACCCTAACCCTGACCCTAAACCTAACCCTAAACCAAATAACCCTAACCCTAACCCTAAACCAACTAGCCCTAACACTAACCATAAGCCTAACCTTTACCAAAATAACCCTAACCATAACCCTAACCCAACTAACAATAACCCTAACCCTAACCCTAACCCTAACCCTAACCCTAACCCTAGCCCAAATAACCCTAACCCTAACCCTAACCCTGACCCTAAACCTAACCTAAACCAAATAACCCTAACCCTAACCCTAAACCAACTAGCCCTAACACTAACCATAAGCCTAACCTTTACCAAAATAACCCTAACCATAACCCTAACCCAACTAACCATAACCCTAACCCTAACCCTAACCCTAACCCTAACCCTAACCCTAACCCTAGCCCAAATAACCCTAACCCTAACCCTAACCCTGACCCTAAACCTAACCCTAAACCAAATAACCCTAACCCTAACCCTAAACCAACTAGCCCTAACACTAACCATAAGCCTAACCTTTACCAAAATAACCCTAACCATAACCCAAACCCAACTAACCATAACCCTAACCCTAACCCTAACCCTAACCCTAACCCTAGCCCCGAATAACCCTAACCCTAACCCTAACCCTGACCCTAAACCTAACCCTAAACCAAATAACCCTAACCCTAACCCTAAACCAACTAGCCCTAACACTAACCATAAGCCTAACCTTTACCAAAATAACCCTAAACATAACCCAAACCCAACTAACCATAACCCTAACCCTAACCCTAACCCTAACCCTAGCCCAAATAACCCTAACCCTAACCCTAACCCTGACCCTAAACCTAACCCTAAACCAAATAACCCTAACCCTAACCCTAAACCAACGAGCCCTAACACTAACCATAAGCCTAACCTTTACCAAATAAACCATAACCATAACCCTAACCCAACTAACCATAACCCTAACCCTAACCCTAACCCTAACCCTAACCCTAACCCTAACCCTAGCCCAAATAACCCTAACCCTAACCCTAACCCTGACCCTAAACCTAACCCTAAACCAAATAACCCTAACCCTAACCCTAAACCAACTAGCCCTAACACTAACCATAAGCCTAACCTTTACCAAAATAACCCTAACCATAACCCAAACCCAACTAACCATAACCCTAACCCTAACCATAACCCTAACCCTAACCCTAACCCTAACCCTAACCCTAACCCTAACCCTAACCCTAACCCTAACCCTAGCCCAAATAACCCTAACCCTAACCCTAACCCTGACCCTAAACCTAACCCTAAACCAAATAACCCTAACCCTAACCCTAAACCAACTAGCCCTAACACTAACCATAAGCCTAACCTTTACCAAATAACCCTAACCATAACCCAAACCCAACTAACCATAACCCTAACCCTAACCCTAACCATAACCCTAACCCTAACCCTAACCCTAGCCCAAATAACCCTAACCCTAACCCTAACCCTGACCCTTAACCTAACCCTAAACCAATAACCCTAACCCTAACCCTAAACCAACTAGCCCTAACACTAACCATAAGCCTAACCTTTACCAAAATAACCCTAACCATAACCCAAACCCAACTAACCATAACCCTAACCCTAACCCTAACCCTAACCCTAACCCTAACCCTAACCCTAGCCCAATAACCCTAACCCCAACCTAACCCTGACCCTAAACCTAACCCTAAACCAAATAACCCTAACCCTAACCCTAAACCAACTAGCCCTAACACTAACCATAAGCCTAACCTTTACCAAAATAACCCTAACCATAACCCAAACCCAACTAACCATAACCCTAAACCCTAACCCTAACCCTAACCCTAACCCTAGCCCAAATAACCCTAACCCTAACCACCTGACCCTAAACCTAACCCTAAACCAAATAACCCTAACCCTAACCCTAAACCAACTAGCCCTAACACTAACCATAAGCCTAACCTTTACCAAAATAACCCTAACCATAACCCTAACCCAACTAACCATAACCCTAACCCTAACCCTAACCCTAACCCTAACCCTAGCCCGAATAACCCTAACCCTAACCCTAACCCTGACCCTAAACCTAACCCTAAACCAAATAACCCTAACCCTAACCCTAAACCAACTAGCCCTAACACTAACCATAAGCCTAACCTTTACCAAAATAACCCTAACCATAACCCAAACCCAACTAACCATAACCCTAACCCTAACCCTAACCCTAACCCTAACCCTAACCCTAACCCTAGCCCAAATAACCCTAACCCCAACCCTAACCCTGAACCTAAACCTAACCCTAACCAAATAACCCTAACCCTAACCCTAAACCAACTAGCCCTAACACTAACCATAAGCCTAACCTTTACCAAAATAACCCTAACCATAACCCTAACCCAACTAACCATAACACTAACCCTAACCCTAACCCTAACCCTAACCCTAGCCCAAATAACCCTAACCCTAACCCTAACCCTGACCCTAAACCTAACCCTAAACCAAATAACCCTAACCCTAACCCTAAACCAACTAGCCCTAACACTAACCATAAGCCTAACCTTTACCAAAATAACCCTAACCATAACCCAAACCCAACTAACCATAACCCTAACCCTAACCCTAACCCTAACCCTAACCCTAGCCCAAATAACCCTAACCCTAACCCTAACCCTGACCCTAAACCTAACCCTAAACCAAATAACCCTAACCCTAACCCTAAACCAACTAGCCCTAACACTAACCATAAGCCTAACCTTTACCAAAATAACCCTAACCACAACCCTAACCCAACTAACCATAACCCTAACCCTAACCCTAACCCTAACCCTAACCCTAACCCTAACCCTAGCCCAAATAACCCTAACCCTAACCCCAACCCTGACCCTAAACCTAAACCTAAACCAAATAACCCTAACCCTACCCTAAACCAACTAGCCCTAACACTAACCATAAGCCTAACCTTTACCAAAATAACCCTAACCATAACCCAAACCCAACTAAATATAACCCTAACCCTAACCCTAACCTTAACCCTAGCCCAAATAACCCTAACCCTAACCCTAACCCTGACCCTAAACCTAACCCTAAACCAAATAACCCTAACCCTAACCCTAAACCAACTAGCCCTAACACTAACCATAAGCCTAACCTTCACCAAAATAACCCTAACCATAACCCTAACCCAACTAACCATAACCCTAACCCTAACCCTAACCCTAACCCTAGCCCAAATAACCCTAACCCTAACCCTAACCCTGACCCTAAACCTAACCTAAACCAAATAACCCTAACCCTAACCCTAAACCAACTAGCCCTAACACTAACCATAAGCCTAACCTTTACCAAATAACCCTAACCATAACCCTAACCCAACTAACAATAACCCTAACCCTACCCCTAACCCTAACCCTAACCCTAACCCTAGCCCAAATAACCCTAACCCTAACCCTAACCCTGACCCTAAACCTAACCCTAAACCAAATAACCCTAACCCTAACCCTAAACCAACTAGCCCTAACACTAACCATAAGCCTAACCTTTACCAAAATAACCCTAACCATAACCCAAACCCAACTAACCATAACCCTAACCCTAACCGTAACCCTAACCCTAACCCTACCCTAACCTAGCCCAAATAACCCTAACCCTAACCCTAACCCTGACCCTAAACCTAACCCTAAACCAAATAACCCTAACCCTAACCCTAAACCAACTAGCCCTAACACTAACCATAAGCCTAACCTTTACCAAAATAACCCTAACCATAACCCAAACCCAACTAACCATAACCCTAACCCTAACCCTAACCCTAACCCTAACCCTAGCCCAAATAACCCTAACCCTAACCCTAACCCTGACCCTAAACCTAACCCTAAACCAAATAACCCTAACCCTAACCCTAAACCAACTAGCCCTAACACTAACCATAAGCCTAACCTTTACCAAAATAACCCTAACCATAACCCAAACCCAACTAACCATAACCCTAACCCTAACCCTAACCCTAACCCTAACCCTAGCCCGAATAACCCTAACCCTAACCCTAACCCTGACCCTAAACCTAACCCTAAACCAAATAACCCTAACCCTAACCCTAAACCAACTAGCCCTAACACTAACCATAAGCCTAACCTTTACCAAAATAACCCTAACCATAACCCAAACCCAACTAACCATAACCCTAACCCTAACCTAACCCTAACCCTAACCCTAACCCTAACCCTAACCCTAACCCTAGCCCAAATAACCCTAACCCTAACCCTAACCCTGACCCTAAACCTAACCCTAAACCAAATAACCCTAACCCTAACCCTAAACCAACTAGCCCTAACACTAACCATAAGCCTAACCTTTACCAAAATAACCCTAACCATAACCCAAACCCAACTAACCATAACCCTAACCCTAACCCTAACCCTAACCATAACCCTAACCCTAACCCTAACCCTAGCCCAAATAACCCTAACCCTAACCCCTAACCCTGACCCTAAACCTAACCCTAAACCAAATAACCCTAACCCTAACCCTAAACCAACTAGCCCTAACACTAACCATAAGCCTAACCTTTACCAAATAACCCTAACCATAACCCAAACCCAACTAACCGTAACCCTAACCCTAACCCTAACCCTAACCCTAACCCTAACCCTAGCCCAAATAACCCTAACCACAACCCTAACCCTGACCCTAAACCTAACCCTAAACCAAATAACCCTAACCCTAACCCTAAACCAACTAGCCCTAACACTAACCATAAGCCTAACCTTTACCAAAATAACCCTAACCATAACCCTAACCCAACTAACCATAACCCTAACCCTAACCCTAACCCTAACCCTAACCCTAACCCTAACCCTAACCCTAGCCCAAATAACCCTAACCCTAACCCTAACCCTGACCCTAAACCTAACCCTAAACCAAATAACCCTAACCCTAACCCTAAACCAACTAGCCCTAACACTAACCATAAGCCTAACCTTTACCAAAATAACCCTAACCATAACCCTAACCCAACTAACCATAACCCTAACCCTAACCCTAACCCTAACCCTAACCCTAACCCTAGCCCAAATAACCCTAACCCTAACCCTAACCCTGACCCTAAACCTAACCCTAAACCAAATAACCCTAACCCTAACCCTAAACCAACTAGCCCTAACACTAACCATAAGCCTAACCTTTACCAAAATAACCCTAACCATAACCCAAACCCAACTAACCATAACCCTAACCCTAACCCTAACCCTAACCCTAACCATAACCCTAACCCTAACCCTAACCCTAGCCCAAATAACCCTAACCCTAACCCTAACCCTGACCCTAAACCTAACCCTAAACCAAATAACCCTAACCCTAACCCTAAACCAACTAGCCCTAACACTAACCATAAGCCTAACCTTTACCAAAATAACCCTAACCATAACCCAAACCCAACTAACCGTAACCCTAACCCTAACCCTAACCCTAACCCTAACCCTAACCCTAGCCCAAATAACCCTAACCACAACCCTAACCCTGACCCTAAACCTAACCCTAAACCAAATAACCCTAACCCTAACCCTAAACCAACTAGCCCTAACACTAACCATAAGCCTAACCTTTACCAAAATAACCCTAACCATAACCCAAACCCAACTAACCATAACCCTAACCCTAACCTAACCCTAACCCTAACCCTAACCCTAACCCTAGCCCAAATAACCCTAACCCCAACCCTAACCCTGACCCTAAACCTAACCCTAAACCAAATAACCCTAACCCTAACCCTAAACCAACTAGCCCTAACACTAACCATAAGCCTAACCTTTACCAAATAACCCTAACCATAACCCTAACCCAACTAACCATAACCCTAACCCTAACCCTAACCCTAACCCTAACCCTAACCCTAGCCCAAATAACCCTAACCCTAACCCTAACCCTGACCCTAAACCTAACCCTAAACCAAATAACCCTAACCCTAACCCTAAACCAACTAGCCCTAACACTAACCATAAGCCTAACCTTTACCAAAATAACCCTAACCATAACCCAAACCCAACTAACCATAACCCTAACCCTAACCCTAACCCTAACCCTAACCCTAACCCTAACCCTAACCCTAGCCCAAATAACCCTAACCCTAACCCTAACCCTGACCCTAAACCTAACCCTAAACCAAATAACCCTAACCCTAACCCTAAACCAACTAGCCCTAACACTAACCATAAGCCTAACCTTTACCAAAATAACCCTAACCATAACCCAAACCCAACTAACCATAACCCTAACCCTAACCCTAACCCTAACCCTAGCCCAAATAACCCTAACCCTAAGCCTAACCCTGACCCTAAACCTAACCCTAAACCAAATAACCCTAACCCTAACCCTAAACCAACTAGCCCTAACACTAACCATAAGCCTAACCTTTACCAAAATAACCCTAAACATAACCCAAACCCAACTAACCATAACCCTAACCCTAACCCTAACCCTAACCCTAGCCCAAATAACCCTAACCCTAACCCTAACCCTGACCCTAAACCTAACCCTAAACCAAATAACCCTAACCCTAACCCTAAACCAACGAGCCCTAACACTAACCATAAGCCTAACCTTTACCAAAATAACCATAACCATAACCCTAACCCAACTAACCATAACCCTAACCCTAACCCTAACCCTAACCCTAACCCTAACCCTAACCCTAGCCCAAATAACCCTAACCCTAACCCTAACCCTGACCCTAAACCTAACCCTAAACCAAATAACCCTAACCCTAACCCTAAACCAACTAGCCCTAACACTAACCATAAGCCTAACCTTTACCAAAATAACCCTAACCATAACCCAAACCCAACTAACCATAACCCTAACCCTAACCATAACCCTAACCCTAACCCTAACCCTAACCCTAACCCTAACCCTAACCCTAACCCTAACCCTAGCCCAAATAACCCTAACCCTAACCCTAACCCTGACCCTAAACCTAACCCTAAACCAAATAACCCTAACCCTAACCCTAAACCAACTAGCCCTAACACTAACCATAAGCCTAACCTTTACCAAAATAACCCTAACCATAACCCAAACCCAACTAACCATAACCCTAACCCTAACCCTAACCATAACCCTAACCCTAACCCTAACCCTAGCCCAAATAACCCTAACCCTAACCCTAACCCTGACCCTTAACCTAACCCTAAACCAAATAACCCTAACCCTAACCCTAAACCAACTAGCCCTAACACTAACCATAAGCCTAACCTTTACCAAATAACCCTAACCATAACCCAAACCCAACTAACCATAACCCTAACCCTAACCCTAACCCTAACCCTAACCCTAACCCTAACCCTAGCCCAAATAACCCTAACCCCAACCCTAACCCTGACCCTAAACCTAACCCTAAACCAAATAACCCTAACCCTAACCCTAAACCAACTAGCCCTAACACTAACCATAAGCCTAACCTTTACCAAAATAACCCTAACCATAACCCAAACCCAACTAACCATAACCCTAACCCTAACCCTAACCCTAACCCTAACCCTAGCCCAAATAACCCTAACCCTAACCCTGACCCTAAACCTAACCCTAAACCAAATAACCCTAACCCTAACCCTAAACCAACTAGCCCTAACACTAACCATAAGCCTAACCTTTACCAAAATAACCCTAACCATAACCCTAACCCAACTAACCATAACCCTAACCCTAACCCTAACCCTAACCCTAACCCTAGCCCGAATAACCCTAACCCTAACCCTAACCCTGACCCTAAACCTAACCCTAAACCAAATAACCCTAACCCTAACCCTAAACCAACTAGCCCTAACACTAACCATAAGCCTAACCTTTACCAAAATAACCCTAACCATAACCCAAACCCCAACTAACCATAACCTAACCCTAACCCTAACCCTAACCCTAACCCTAACCCTAACCCTAGCCCAAATAACCCTAACCCCAACCCTAACCCTGACCCTAAACCTAACCCTAAACCAAATAACCCTAACCCTAACCCTAAACCAACTAGCCCTAACACTAACCATAAGCCTAACCTTTACCAAAATAACCCTAACCATAACCCTAACCCAACTAACCATAACACTAACCCTAACCCTAACCCTAACCCTAACCCTAGCCCAAATAACCCTAACCCTAACCCTAACCCTGACCCTAAACCTAACCCTAAACCAAATAACCCTAACCCTAACCCTAAACCAACTAGCCCTAACACTAACCATAAGCCTAACCTTTACCAAAATAACCCTAACCATAACCCAAACCCAACTAACCATAACCCTAACCCTAACCCTACCCTAACCCTAACCCTAGCCCAAATAACCCTAACCCTAACCCTAACCCTGACCCTAAACCTAACCCTAAACCAAATAACCCTAACCCTAACCCTAAACCAACTAGCCCTAACACTAACCATAAGCCTAACCTTTACCAAAATAACCCTAACCACAACCCTAACCCAACTAACCATAACCCTAACCCTAACCCTAACCCTAACCCTAACCCTAACCCTAACCCTAGCCCAAATAACCCTAACCCTAACCCCAACCCTGACCCTAAACCTAAACCTAAACCAAATAACGCTAACCCTAACCCTAAACCAACTAGCCCTAACACTAACCATAAGCCTAACCTTTACCAAAATAACCCTAACCATAACCCAAACCCAACTAAATATAACCCTAACCCTAACCCTAACCTTAACCCTAGCCCAAATAACCCTAACCCTAACCCTAACCCTGACCCTAAACCTAACCCTAAACCAAATAACCCTAACCCTAACCCTAAACCAACTAGCCCTAACACTAACCATAAGCCTAACCTTCACCAAAATAACCCTAACCATAACCCTAACCCAACTAACCATAACCCTAACCCTAACCCTAACCCTAACCCTAGCCCAAATAACCCTAACCCTAACCCTAACCCTGACCCTAAACCTAACCCTAAACCAAATAACCCTAACCCTAACCCTAAACCAACTAGCCCTAACACTAACCATAAGCCTAACCTTTACCAAAATAACCCTAACCATAACCCTAACCCAACTAACAATAACCCTAACCCTACCCCTAACCCTAACCCTAACCCTAACCCTAACCCTAGCCAAATAACCCTAACCCTAACCCTAACCCTGACCCTAAACCTAACCCTAAACCAAATAACCCTAACCCTAACCCTAAACCAACTAGCCCTAACACTAACCATAAGCCTAACCTTTACCAAAATAACCCTAACCATAACCCAAACCCAACTAACCATAACCCTAACCCTAACCGTAACCCTAACCCTAACCCTAACCCTAACCCTAGCCCAAATAACCCTAACCCTAACCCTAACCCTGACCCTAAACCTAACCCTAAACCAAATAACCCTAACCCTAACCCTAAACCAACTAGCCCTAACACTAACCATAAGCCTAACCTTTACCAAAATAACCCTAACCATAACCCAAACCCAACTAACCATAACCCTAACCCTAACCCTAACCCTAACCCTAACCCTAGCCCAAATAACCCTAACCCTAACCCTAACCCTGACCCTAAACCTAACCCTAAACCAAATAACCCTAACCCTAACCCTAAACCAACTAGCCCTAACACTAACCATAAGCCTAACCTTTACCAAAATAACCCTAACCATAACCCAAACCCAACTAACCATAACCCTAACCCTAACCCTAACCCTAACCCTAACCCTAGCCCGAATAACCCTAACCCTAACCCTAACCCTGACCCTAAACCTAACCCTAAACCAAATAACCCTAACCCTAACCCTAAACCAACTAGCCCTAACACTAACCATAAGCCTAACCTTTACCAAAATAACCCTAACCATAACCCAAACCCAACTAACCATAACCCTAACCCTAACCCTAACCCTAACCCTAACCCTAACCCTAACCCTAACCCTAGCCCAAATAACCCTAACCCTAACCCTAACCCTGACCCTAAACCTAACCCTAAACCAAATAACCCTAACCCTAACCCTAAACCAACTAGCCCTAACACTAACCATAAGCCTAACCTTTACCAAAATAACCCTAACCATAACCCAAACCCAACTAACCATAACCCTAACCCTAACCCTAACCCTAACCATAACCCTAACCCTAACCCTAACCCTAGCCCAAATAACCCTAACCCTAACCCTAACCCTGACCCTAAACCTAACCCTAAACCAAATAACCCTAACCCTAACCCTAAACCAACTAGCCCTAACACTAACCATAAGCCTAACCTTTACCAAAATAACCCTAACCATAACCCAAACCCAACTAACCGTAACCCTAACCCTAACCCTAACCCTAACCCTAACCCTAACCCTAACCCTAGCCCAAATAACCCTAACCACAACCCTAACCCTGACCCTAAACCTAACCCTAAACCAAATAACCCTAACCCTAACCCTAAACCAACTAGCCCTAACACTAACCATAAGCCTAACCTTTACCAAAATAACCCTAACCATAACCCAAACCCAACTAACCATAACCCTAACCCTAACCCTAACCCTAACCCTAACCCTAACCCTAACCCTAACCCTAGCCCAAATAACCCTAACCCTAACCCTAACCCTGACCCTAAACCTAACCCTAAACCAATAACCCTAACCCTAACCCTAAACCAACTAGCCCTAACACTAACCATAAGCCTAACCTTTACCAAAATAACCCTAACCATAACCCTAACCCAACTAACCATAACCCTAACCCTAACCCTAACCCTAACCCTAACCCTAACCCTAGCCCAAATAACCCTAACCCTAACCCTAACCCTGACCCTAAACCTAACCCTAAACCAAATAACCCTAACCCTAACCCTAAACCAACTAGCCCTAACACTAACCATAAGCCTAACCTTTACCAAAATAACCCTAACCATAACCCAAACCCAACTAACCATAACCCTAACCCTAACCCTAACCCTAACCCTAACCCTAACCCTAACCCTAACCCTAGCCCAAATAACCCTAACCCTAACCCTAACCCTGACCCTAAACCTAACCCTAAACCAAATAACCCTAACCCTAACCCTAAACCAACTAGCCCTAACACTAACCATAAGCCTAACCTTTACCAAAATAACCCTAACCATAACCCAAACCCAACTAACCATAACCCTAACCCTAACCCTAACCCTAACCCTAGCCCAAATAACCCTAACCCTAACCCTAACCCTGACCCTAAACCTAACCCTAAACCAAATAACCCTAACCCTAACCCTAAACCAACTTGCCCTAACACTAACCATAAGCCTAACCTTTACCAAAATAACCCTAACCATAACCCAAACCCAACTAACCATAACCCTAACCCTAACCCTAACCATAACCCTAACCCTAACCCTAACCCTAGCCCAAATAACCCTAACCCTAACCCTAACCCTGACCCGAAACCTAACCCTAAACCAAATAACCCTAACCCTAACCCTAAACCAACTAGCCCTAACACTAACCATAAGCCTAACCTTTACCAAAATAACCCTAACCATAACCCAAACCCAACTAACCCTAACCCTAACCCTAACCCTAACCCTAACCCTAACCCTAACCCTAGCCCAAATAACCCTAACCCCAACCCTAACCCTGACCCTAAACCTAACCCTAAACCAAATAACCCTAACCCTAACCCTAAACCAACTAGCCCTAACACTAACCATAAGCCTAACCTTTACCAAATAACCCTAACCATAACCCAAACCCAACTAACCATAACCCTAACCCTAACCCTAACCCTAACCCTAACCCTAGCCCAAATAACCCTAACCCTAACCCTGACCCTAAACCTAACCCTAAACCAAATAACCCTAACCCTAACCCTAAACCAACTAGCCCTAA